>NW_007765977.1:5927-6190 GCF_000696425.1 Galeopterus variegatus
GTGGCAATTAGAAAGTTGTATTCAGAATTATCTGGAGTTTAATTCCCTGAAGTAATAGCAACAACCTAAGAGAAAGCTGTACCCTAGGGAGGAAGGAAGGAAGCAAAGTGATGTGAATTGAAGCTGATGCTAATGAGCACTTGCTGGTTCCAGCAGTGGCTCTCTGCTTTCCATATTTTCTCACTCACTTTGGAGGAGATTCAGAGGGGAGTTTTAATTTGTTCTGCTATAACTGGGAGTCAGTTCTGAGTTCTGAAAAGGGG
>NW_007765978.1:0-302 GCF_000696425.1 Galeopterus variegatus
TATCTACTGTTGACCAGGATTGGATAAGGTTGGGAGAAGTATAGAAGCACATAGAGGTAGAGTTCTACATGCTTGGAGTAATCTAACTTCATATATATATATATAAATACTCTGAGCCCAGAAGCCTCCCATCAGTATTGGCAAGGCTTCCTAGGAATAACACTGTTTATAGAGATACTCGTACAGAACTTGCGTTACAATGTGCTTTGTAGAATAGTGGCCATAATCTGTAAATGCCATGAATGCTTACTTAAGAAAGGGAGAGTTAATAAATGTTAGACATCCTGTTGGGTTTTTTTTTT
>NW_007765978.1:5934-6190 GCF_000696425.1 Galeopterus variegatus
AAACCTTTATTCAGATTGACCAAAAAAAGGAGAGAAGACCAAAATTACTAAAATCACAAATCAAGTAGAGACATTATTACATTCTCACTACAGCATTTTGTTGTGGTAAAATTTAGTTTCTTTTTTTTTCTTATTTGCATTTTTGTTCTACCAGAGGGTTTTGTTCTGTCTTGTGTATTCATGGCAGTGATTATTTTTTTGATTCCTGATTCAGGACTTCCTTGAGGATTTCTTGTTGAGCTGGTCATGTGGTGGT
>NW_007765979.1:0-245 GCF_000696425.1 Galeopterus variegatus
TTTTTTTTTTCTTTGTAGATTAGTTTTGTAAACCTTCATTGTGAATTTGTCATTCATCTTCTGTGAATTAAGATTTTCATAGACCTGTGCTGTGCCAGTTCCTATATAGTGTGATAGAGATGGCTACGCAAAATAAAAATTCCCTTTGCCCTCTCAGAGTTGGGGCCAAATGACAGAGAGTACATTTCCAGATCTCCTTGCATGTCAGTGAGGCTGTGACAAGGTTCGGCCAAGGAAAGAAGGGT
>NW_007765979.1:5854-6190 GCF_000696425.1 Galeopterus variegatus
TTTTTTTTCTTTTTGTCCTGTAAGAAGTAGACAATTTTTGCAATACTTTCTTCTCTTCTGGTCTGAGGAAGTGTTCATTATGTTTCCCAGCCCCAGATTTACTCTGTATGTCATGTATGTGAAGAAAGATGCCTGTAAAAATGTTTTTCTGACAGAGTTTGAAAAGGAATGCCTGTAAAAACAGAAAGCTTTCCCAGAGTGGTATTCATTTCTGAAATGCAGATTTTGGCTTTTTACTATCCTAGGGGTGGCTGATTTAAATACTTATTTCTGTTCTTTTCATCTGTAAACAATTTTAGAACTATTCCACAATAATGCATGTTCTGTTTTTTTTTT
>NW_007765980.1:0-258 GCF_000696425.1 Galeopterus variegatus
GACCAGAGAGAAGAGAGCCGCTGAGAGAGAAAACCCTGGATATCCGCAGAGGGGCCGGCTGTGGTATTCAGCAGACCACGGACAAGCACAAGAGCGCGAGGAAACTACCCGAGGCTGGGGAATGGAATCCTCGCCGACCCGCCCCCTCCTGGATGAGAGGTAACTGCCCAGCAGGCAGGCGGGACAGGAACTAGTGGCTGTCCCCACTCGCCAGGATGGAGAACCTCCTCACCTGCGAGGCATCGGGCAGGACGCTCA
>NW_007765980.1:2227-2760 GCF_000696425.1 Galeopterus variegatus
CTGCTAGAATATCTGAATCCCAGAAACTCCCCTCCACCCTGAGGACAAAGGCGAAAAAATCTGTTGGTGCAGTAGCTGAAAAGAAACTCAGACACGAAGTAGTAGCTCAGTTTTATTTTCTGCAGCAACAAACATTTAAGCATCCACAAAACCAGTGGGTCAGGAGATATGAAGGAACAGTACAGGCGAAAAATTAGACCTCAATAATACGGGGGCAATTGCTCCAAATACCCATTTCCCATGCCTCGCCTAGGCATTTCCCATGCCTGGCCTAGTAGGAGAAACAAGGTTAGGACTCAAACCACTTTCGTCGTTTTATTGACCATTCCGGGAGCCCAAGGCGGCGAAATTTCCGGATCACCAGGGAAAGCCGCTCAAGAAAGTAGTTGACGGCAAATCGGAAGACATCAGGGTCTTCAGCACTCCATCTACTAAAAACGAAGACAGAGGAAAGGCAGGTTAAAGGTAAGAGCTCTTGTGGAGGGGCAAGGCAGTACGCCTCCTGCTTACACCTAATCCGTCAGTGTCTCCAT
>NW_007765980.1:5929-6190 GCF_000696425.1 Galeopterus variegatus
TCCTATCGCAACATTTGTCCCAGTGTGACCTTCGTGTCCACCTGGTGGGGGCTTGGGGCCGGGCTGGCAGCCCCACCACCGACCACCGGCCAGATCATCCAAGGCTCCAGGTACAATGAGGTTATTCCAGGCCTGACCCAGGTGGGCAGAAGGCTGCAGAAGTGAGGAAACAACCCTCGTCCCGTCGGGGCGGGTCCCAGTCGCATGTCCCTCTGCTGGCAGGGCCTTCGAGAGCTCTCCCTCCCCTAGGAACAAAGTCTT
>NW_007765981.1:0-329 GCF_000696425.1 Galeopterus variegatus
GCACCGTGCTCTTGGACTTCCCAGCCTCCAGAACTTAAGAAATACATCTCTTTTGGGGGGGAAGTTTATGAATTGCCCATTCTGTGGTATGAGACAGAGGACAAGATGGAATAAATAAATAGAGGTGGAATGGATAGGCCTCACTGAGGTGATATTTGAGTTAAGACTTGGAGAAGGTGGGGAGTTACCTACCAAGTAGATATCTGGGGTAAGAGTGTTCTAGGCACAGCTGGAACAAAGATCCCTATCCCAAAATGTGCCTGTTGCATATGAAGAGTACGAGGAAGGCCAGGATGGCTGGAACTAAGTGAGCAAAAGTGAGAGTGGCA
>NW_007765981.1:5668-6190 GCF_000696425.1 Galeopterus variegatus
TGGGGATCCAAACCCTTGACCTTGGTGTTACAACACTGTGCTCTAACCAACTGAGCTAACCCACCAGCCCACATACCTACTCTTGTGTGGTGAATATTCTAGTGGGGGAAATAGGCAAACAAAAAATACCTAATAGGTTGTATAATATGATAGCAGGTGATAAGTGCTATGGGGGGGAACGTGGAACAGGGTAAGGAGGATTGGGTGGATGCTGTGGTTTGAATGACCCCTCTAAATAAAATTTGTGTTGAAGCTTAATGGAATTAAGAGGTGGGGGCCTGTGGGAGTTAATTAGGATTAGGTAAAGTCATCATGTTGGGGCTCCCATGATGAGACTGGTGGCTTTATAAGAAGAGGAAGAGAGACCTGAGCTAGCATGCTAGCTCTGTCTTGCTATGTGACACCTCCTGCTATGTTATACGACCACAAGAAGACCCTCACCAGAAGCTGAGGAGATGTGGGCACCGTGCTCTTGGACTTCCCAGCCTCCAGAACTTAAGAAATACATCTCTTTTGGGGGGG
>NW_007765982.1:0-876 GCF_000696425.1 Galeopterus variegatus
AGGGTTGCGATCCGTTGCCGGACACGGAAAAAGACAAAAAGGAAAAAAAAAAAAAGTTCATGGAGAAATAGAATTAAAAGATAACATGAATCTTTCCATGAACTTTCTGAAGCTCCCTTGTACATGAAAGAATAATGTTGGTAATGGAGGAAGCATGGGTTAATTATTAGGAAGAACTGAGAACCAGTGAGCTGGATAAAGGTGACTGAGAAGTCTATTTTCACAGAAATTCAAAATTGAAAAACAACTGAGTGGGAACAGTGAAGGTTCTAATGAGTTATGTTTTTGTTGAATTGATTATGAGAAGGGAGAAGAAAGGGGGTGGAGGGACACCCCAGCTGGGTGTGTTCCCAAATGGGGTAATGCATACTTCTATGCTACTGCCCACTATAAAGTCTAGGCATGTAGGGAACATAGACTCTAGGAGAGGATTCGGAGTGAGTTCTGCTTAAGCTGGGGGAACGCTGGCGTTCAGTAAAATCAAGCGATGGTTTATAGCATAGCAGCATCATGAGGAGGAACAGAGAGCCATACTGGGGAATCACTACATCTTTTAAGCTTGCTCTGTTCTGTATCTGAATATTAGTTTAAATTCTTGAAATGATAATATGCAAAAGTAAGTTTTAGTTTTTCACTTGATGAAATTTCCTGAAAGACTCACATTTCTTCTATTCCCGTTAGTAATTTTTCCCAAAGTGTTGTATGAGCCAAGTTCAGTCATTGTAGAATGGTGGTAAGACAGGTAAAAGCAATTTAAAACTTTCCAGTCATCATAATTACTTAGCATAAAGCTGAACGTTTAATTTTTTTTTTTAACTGGTCACTTAACTCCGTTGGTAGAACTGACCTGCTTATTTGTCTAACATTGCTTTAAAT
>NW_007765982.1:5752-6190 GCF_000696425.1 Galeopterus variegatus
TACAAAGCTATAGTAACCCAAACAGCATGGTACTGGCATAAAAAATAGACACTGGATCAGCACATCAGAATAGAGAACCCAGAAATCACCCCTCAGCCTTAGAGCCATCTTATATTTGACAAAGACAACAAAAGTATACATTGGGGAAAAGACTACCTATTCAATAAGTGGTGCTGGGAAAATTGGATATCCAATTTCCATATGCAGAAGACTGAAACTAGACATGCACCTCTCACCATATACTAAAATCATCTCATTTAATTTAATGAATTAAAGACTTAAGTATAAGACCTGAATCTGTAAAATTACTAAGGGAAAATACAGGTGAAACACTTCAGCAACTAGGTCTGGGCACAGGCTTTATGAACATGAGCTTTAAAGCACAAGCAACAAAAGAAAAAATAAACAAATGGGACTATATCAAACTAAAAAGCTTCT
>NW_007765983.1:0-801 GCF_000696425.1 Galeopterus variegatus
ATGGTCCTAGCAGATTTCCAAAGTGAAATAAGTGTGGAAAACTCTGCATCCTGTATTTTCCGTGAGATTTGCAATGCCCATCAACATATTTAATTTCTACAATCAAGGGGGAAAAAATAATCTTATTTAATCTTAGACTTCCCTACCATAGTGGACCATAGAGCATCTTTCCCCCAAGCAACATCTATCACCTTTCCACAGCACTAATGGAAGGCAGAGCACACCTGAGAGAACAGGGCTTCAGGATTCCAAAAGCTCAAATGGAACTTTTGAGCTGTTTCTTACCTCTGATATTCCTGCTGATATTCCCTGTGCTTCTGCTAGGGCATTCCAACGTGAAGGCATCCCTGAGGTGGGCCACATCACCCCCTGTTCTCAAAGCATTCATTCGTGCATGCACACATTCCAATTCACAAAACACTCTGCTTCCCAGGTACTCTCTTAGGCAAAAGACACCTGCAAAATACAGCTCCTGGCTGCAAGGAACTCATAGTCCAAAAGAGAAGATAGACACATGAACAAACAAGAGGGACAAGGTCTATAAGATGAATATGCACCTTGTGAGGTGCAGTGGGGTGGGGCAGGAGAAGCCTTGCTGGAAAGATGAGCTGCCGTCCCTAGGAAATAGTCGGGGAAGGCTGGAGGCAGCAGAGGCAGTACATGCAAAGGCCCAGAAGGAAAACAGAGCGGATTTCTGGAGTTACAAGGAACTAAATTAGGATGGAGAATAAGGGATAAGCGGAGAGGAATAGATAGGTAAGTTGGGGCCAGGCCATGAAAAATGTACTGGGCCACACATGC
>NW_007765983.1:5667-6190 GCF_000696425.1 Galeopterus variegatus
TCCTGGTTGACATGCTTTTTAATAACAGAGATTCAGGTCCCTCTGAGAGCAGTGATGTAGTGCAAAGAACCCCACACTTAGAGCTGGGAGACCACTGATCTCTCAGCTTTACCCTCGATAGTTCATTCACTTCTCTAAGCCTCCATTTCCTCATTGTAAAGGGGCACTTGAATATGTTACAGAATTGTCATTGTCACTCATGTTGTGTATGGACCACCATGACCGCCTCCAACCCTGACTCCGTGTGATCTTTAGCTCAGTCACTTGCCAAGGAAAAGAGGATTTGATTGGCACCTCTTTGCCATTGACCCACTCTTTGCCAATAGCTGGGGAACAGGGACATTTGATCCACTGCCTAGCCAGCAGGGGTTATAGGCAGGAGCATCCCTGAAAGAGGCTGTGGAGAGCAGCAATGAGAAGCTGGAGTAATAGAACATTTTCCAGAGAGTGTACCATGGACCAATGGTCCTAGCAGATTTCCAAAGTGAAATAAGTGTGGAAAACTCTGCATCCTGTATTTTCC
>NW_007765984.1:0-306 GCF_000696425.1 Galeopterus variegatus
AAAACCTGAACCTCCAGGGAGTGTTTTTGGCAGAGATATACACCTCACTTTTCAAACCTGCTTGAATGCCGTTTGCAGTGTGCTTACGCTTCTAATTTCAGAAAACAAAAAGTTTGGAGCTCAACTTCTCATGTAACTGCCACAACTTCGGTTCAGAGAGTTATGCTGGATTCTAAGCGGGGAAGCTTCTCTGACGCTTTTTGACGGAGATTTTGAACCAGAAGTCTCACCAGCCGTTTCCCCCATAGGCTTCAATGGGCTTTCCCTTAGAACTTGCCAACCTGAATTCCTACATGCTAGATATGA
>NW_007765984.1:5920-6190 GCF_000696425.1 Galeopterus variegatus
GGCTTTCACAAAGAACTTGCAAACATGAATTCCTACATGCTAGATGTGAGATGCACATTCTCCTTTCTCATTTCTTAAAGTTAAAGCACTTTGAAGACGCTGAACCTCCAGGGAGTGTTTTTGGCAGAGATATACACCACACTTTTCAAGCCTGCTTGAACGCCGTTTGCAGTGTGATTTCGCTTCTAATTTCAGAATACCAAATTTTTGAGCTCAAGTTCTCTTGTAACTGCCACATCTTCGGTTCAGTGAGTTATGCTGGATTCTAAG
>NW_007765985.1:0-202 GCF_000696425.1 Galeopterus variegatus
TGTATATGTACACACAAGGGTACTTGAAAAGTTTCATGGAAAGATTTGCATTATATTTTATTTATTTGTTTGTTTGTTTGTTTGTTTGTTTGTTTGGCTGCTGGCTGGTACAGGGATGGAACCCTGGACCATGGGGTTATTGGTAACATGCTCTAATCTACTCAGCTAACTACTCAGCCCTTTACATTATTTTTTAATTCTA
>NW_007765985.1:5866-6190 GCF_000696425.1 Galeopterus variegatus
TATCCCTAAGTACTTATGTTTTAAATAATTTGCACTTTCTCTTAAATGAGAAGTATCTGTTATATATATATATATATATATATGCATGTGTGTATATAAAGATCAGAAGATATATATGCACATGTATGTATATGTACACACAAGGGTACTTGAAAAGTTTCATGGAAAGATTTGCATTATATTTTATCTATTTGTTTGTTTGTTTGTTTGTTTGTTTGGCTGCTGGCTGGTACAGGGATGGAACCCTGGACCATGGGGTTATCGGTAACATGCTCTAATCTACTCAGCTAACTACTCAGCCCTTTACATTATTTTTTAATTCTA
>NW_007765986.1:0-254 GCF_000696425.1 Galeopterus variegatus
AATCAAATCCCCCTCTAGAGCGTAGATCAGTTCTGTAGGCCTCAGCCCTTACCGCTCTTCCCTTTTCTGACTTCCCGTAGCAAGCACTTTGTCCCTTAATTGAATGATAGCATGCACTGACAACTTTCCCTTCCAAGCTGTTAGCTCCTGGTGGGCAAAGGCTTTGACTTATCTGTTCTTGCATGGCTGGCACAGAGCCAGTGGTGATCAATAGGCATTTGTTCAATAAAAGAATTTCCTCAGAAGCATTATTG
>NW_007765986.1:2135-2770 GCF_000696425.1 Galeopterus variegatus
TAATTTAGGGGTGACATAAAAGTGTCTTGATTTGATAGAGGCTACAGAACAGGAAAAGAAAGAGCAAGTCTGAAACACGTTGCCGAGAAATAATCAACAGGACTTTGTAGTAGGTACTGAAGAAAGATCAAAATGGAAGCACTTGAGTTCTGAGCCTGGTGACTTAGGAGCATAGTGGTGCGCTATGCTGACTTTGATAAGAAATTGGTGGGAAGGAAAGAATAATCATTCATTCACTTTTTAAATCCATTCAGCAAGTATTTATTGGGCAAACACTATGTGCCAGCCACTGTACTATTTGGTGAATATAATGGGGAATCAAACAGATTCTGTTCCCATTCTCATGCAGCTTAGTCCAGGATGGAGGAAAGATAATAAGCTACACAAATACCCAAATTCCAGATAAGTGTTATCAAGGAAACACATAGTGTGTGGATGATAAAGAATAACAAAGGGAGGGGGTTCTACTTAGAACAAGTGGACAGATGAAACCTATTAGGTGATATTTAAGATGAAATATCTGAAAGATGAGCCTAATCTCTTATTTTCAGTCCAAAGAGGAAAAAAAGAGGGAAGGAAAAATTGAGCACCTAAGAATACAAGGAGATGGATACCATATTACTACATCCCCATTT
>NW_007765986.1:5937-6190 GCF_000696425.1 Galeopterus variegatus
AAAAAGAGAGAAACTGAGGGAGGAGACTTCAGAAGCCTCCTTAAGCTGCCAGGTGCCAACGAGGCTGCTGTCCTGCTTTGCACACTCACAATTCCTGCCTGGAGAGGAAAGTCATACTCCATGGAGTTTAAGGGAGCTACGCACCCTCCCTGCCCATCTTCAGACACATGACTACTTTGGACAGATGCTATTCTGACTGGTAAGTACCCTGAGAGATGTCACCCATGCCCATCAAGCATGAGCTCAGATCCTC
>NW_007765987.1:0-674 GCF_000696425.1 Galeopterus variegatus
TTCCAGAAGAAAATAAAAGGAACAAAGAATTTGATGATTGTAGGGAGGCATTTAAAAAGTAGTCTACATCAGTGACTTCCAAGTGAAGGGTTTACTGGACTAACCCCTCCACAGTGCTGCATTTCCTGGTCACCCTCAACTGCAGTCCCAATAATGTCTTTTCATTGCAGGGCATCCCTGTGCAGTTCCTGCCCCAGTCCTAACCTGGGAGGGTGCTCATTAAAACCCTAACTCCTGGCAGCATGTGGAGCCTGCAATTAGCAGTGCTCCAGAGACCTGACATCAGGGCTGCCTGAAGTACACTCTGTGCACCATGGACTGGCTGAGCTGCTGTCAGCCATATGCACCCCTCCCAGGCTGATCTTGACCATTTTAGACCACAGCCTTTAGAAAGTCCCTTAATATTTTTATTCAAGCCTTGTCTCTAGTAATGATGCTGTATCTCCTAGGTCCTAAAACTGAGAATTTCTTATTAACATTTTAACTTATAAAATGGGAATCCATCATATAGCCAAATATATTCAAACATATTTTCTCCATGACCCAATGCCAAAAACTATCATTAAGTTAATAGTGGGTTCTATCCTCAGCAAAACTGTTGAAATGAGAAAATATTATAATAGTAAATTACTTGACAGACAGATATGAGTGTACAGAGTAGGCTAATAATTTAG
>NW_007765987.1:5830-6190 GCF_000696425.1 Galeopterus variegatus
TGCCACCTATATAGAGTGAGCCCATCTTCGTAGGATTGCCTTCCACTCACCATGCTTTTGTCACAGGAACACCTCTGAGTATTACAGCATGCACATGCAAGTCCACTTTACAATGTTCTCGATTTGAGAAAGCACTATGGTTTCCTCCCAAATTTTCTTTTCTGTTTCCAGGGAGTCAATACCTGTGAATTACTTCTTCCAAACATCAATCATTCAAATAATCTCCATTCTCAATTATTCCCAGGGGCAAGGGATGGGAGATGTCATTCTAAAGAAGTGGGATCTTCTGCTTCATTGGTTTCCAGAAGAAAATAAAAGGAACAAAGAATTTGATGATTGTAGGGAGGCATTTAAAAAGTA
>NW_007765988.1:0-459 GCF_000696425.1 Galeopterus variegatus
TAGCCCCAGTCCCTCAAGTGTGAGGTAATCTAGAATCTGGGAAATGAGCCCAGTTACTAGTAATTGAGGAAGTGAGCCCAAAAACTAGTAATTAAGGAAGCAAGTTCAAAGAAAGCAGTTGAGCAAAAGGGAGTAGCACCTTACACAGTGACGAGAGACATACACTAGAGTCACCAAGCTCTGAAGGATTAAAGACAACACCTTGACATATACATCCTTGAGCTGCTTTACAGGAACTGAGACCCCATCAGATGGTAAATGTGGACCAAATGCTGACCATAATCACGTAGACCCCAGACTGTCTGGAGCCAGAAGACTGAAGATCAGGATCCCAGGACTACCGCTCTGTTTCCTGAGATTCGACCAATTAGAAACATCCACAGACTAATCATGCAGCCCTAACTCCAACCCATGAGTTTTGCCTTTAAAAATCCTTGCTGGTAAGCCACGTGGGCATTC
>NW_007765988.1:5491-6190 GCF_000696425.1 Galeopterus variegatus
ACCCATCTTTGTCAGGCATGTAACTAGGGGTGGAATTCCTGGGTCACAGGTATGAAAATGTTCAGGGTCAGCAGGCAGAATATAGGAATAAACAAACCAAGTGTTTTTCCTATACTCTCACTCAGCAACGATCAACGTAGAAGACTTACTGTGACCAAATGTGTGTGCGGTTTCCCTCATGGTGTCTTCTAATTCAATTCAGTTCTGATGCTATCTACTTGGAGATAGCATTGGGTCCCACAGCTGAAGGCTCAGTCTCACAAGACTGCCTCCACTTCACACACGAGCAAAAAGTCCAGGCCTCTGAAACTTCTGACCAACCACCTTTGAAACTGAGCAGGGGGCCGGCCCGGTGGCGCACTGGAGAGTGCACGGCTTGGGAGCGTGGCGGCACTCCTGCCGAGGGTTCGGATCCCATGTAGAGACTGGTTCCCGCTCACTGGCTGAGTGCGGTGCAGGTGCAGCACCAAGGGTTGCGATCCCGTTGCCGGTCCCCGGTACGGGCGCAACACCGAGGGTTGCGATCCTGTTACCAGTCAGTAAAAAAGACAAAAAGGAAGAAAAAAAAAGAAAGAAAGAAAGAAACTGAGCAGGAACCCTCCTCGATAAAGCCCCTCAGGCTTTATGAAAGAGAAGCGTAGCCCCAGTCCCTCAAGTGTGAGGTAATCTAGAATCTGGGAAATGAGCCCAGTTACTAGT
>NW_007765989.1:0-206 GCF_000696425.1 Galeopterus variegatus
ATCTCCTCTCCTCATATCTTTTGCACCTACTAGAATGTTCTTTCTTCTCTTTCTTACCTCTCGAAATCTCTAGTTTATGTACTACCTTCACCAAGCAGCCTTCCATGATTACTACAGCTCACATGACATTCTCTCTCGGCTGAACACCAATCACACATATTGTGTATACCGCAAAGTGCACCATGATGTGAAATAACATATCACAC
>NW_007765989.1:2650-6190 GCF_000696425.1 Galeopterus variegatus
TCTCCAAAAGAAGCTTCATGGGTAGGAATTCTAAGTTGAAATACCCTCACATGCATAATGTTGATAAAAGGGTTGAGCAGACCAGGCTCTTGGCAGTCTGCATCCAAAGAGGTGGTTAACCTGTCTTGGGAGGCAGGTGGAACCAATGCCAGTGATTAGGATCGTGCAGAGAGCCTGAGGGGAGCTGGCGCCAGGGCAGCCTTTGGAGAGGAAGGCAGTTGTTTAAATGCTCCTTATGGGAAGAGGACAAAGGACAGTTGGCAGGTTTTTTTGCAGATACATTAAAGGTAATCTTCAAATTCACATAGTATGCAAGGGACCCCAAAGAGCCAAAAGAATCTTGAGAAAGAAGGACAAAATTGGAGGATTCACACATCTCAATTTCAAAACCTACCAGAAAGTGATCAAAACAGTGTGGTACTGGCATAAGTATAGAAATATAGATCAATGGAATAAAATTGAGAGTCTAGAAATAAATCCATGGGTCTATCATCAGATGATTTTCAACACGGGTACCAAGTCCATTTAGTAGGGAAAAAACAGTTCAACAAATGGTGCTGGGAAAACTGGATTTCTACATGCAAAAGAATTAAGTCTGGCTCCTATTTTATACAATATGCAAAAATTAACTCAAATAAATCAGTGACCTAAACGTAAGACTTAAAACCATAAAGTCAAATAAATCAAAAGAGCAGAGATAGAATACAATTCTAAGAGAATGTTTCTCTTAGAAGAAAGCACAGGGATAAATTATGACCTTGGATTTGAAAATGGATTCTTACACATGACACCAAAGCACAAGTGGCAGAAGAAAAAATAAATTGGACCTCAAAATTTATTTTTTAAATTTTTTTTAAAAGGTGACTGGTAAGGGGATCTTAACCCTTGATTTGGTGTTGTCAGCACCACACTCTGCCAAGTGAGCCACAGGCTGGCCCTTCGGAATTTAAAACTTCTGTACACCAAAGAACAATATCAAGAAAGTGAAAAGACAGCCTATAGAATGGGAGAAAATATTTACAGACCATATAGCTGATGAAAGTTTAATATCCAAAGTATATGAAGAACTCCTAACACCCAACAAGAAGACAAACAACCCAATTTAAGAAATTGGTAAAGGACTTGAATAGGCATTTCTCCAAAGAAGATATACAAACGGCCAGCAAGCACATAAAAAGATGCCCAACGTCATTAGTCATTAAGCAAATGTAAATTAAAACCGTGATGAGATACCACTTCATATCCATTAAGATGACTATTATTTAAAAACAAAAAACAAGGGCCGAGCCCATGGCGCACTCTGGAGAGTGTGGCGCTGGGAGCACAGTAGCACTCCCGCTGCGGGTTCGGATCCTATGTAGGGATGGCTGGTGCGCTCACTGGCTGAGCACGGTGCGGCCGGTCTCCAAAAGGACAAAAAAAAACAAACAAAAAAAACCCCAGAAAATAACAAGTGCTGGTGAAGATGTGGAGAAATTGAAACGGACTGTACTTTGCTGGTGGGTGGAAAATGGTGCAGCCAGTGTAGAAACCAGTGTGGCGTTTTCTTGAAAAGCTAACATAGAATAACGATATCATCCAGCAATTCCACTCCAGAAGAATTCAAAACAGGGACTCAAATGGATACTTGTGTGCCAGTGTTTGTTGTAGAATTAATCACAATAGCCAAAAAGTGGAAGCAACCCATTGGTCCATCAACACATAAACGTGATAGATACAATGGAATGTTACTCAGCCATACAAACAGATGACATTCTGACACATGCTACAACAAGGGTGAACCTTGACGTCATCATACCAGTGAAATAAGCCAGACACAAGAGGGCAGGTATTATGTGGTTCTATTTATATGAAATATCTAGAATAGGAAAACTCAGTCACAGAATGTGTAATAGAGTCTACTAGGAAAGAAGAAAATGAGGAATTATTGCTTAATGCTTACAGAGTTTCCGTTTAAGGTAGTAAAAAAGTTTTGGAAATACAGGTAATACTTGCACAACACTGTGAATGTACTTAATGCCACTGAATTGTATACTTAAAAATGGGTAAAATGGCAAACATTTTATGTCATATATATTTTACCATGACAAAATGTTTTCCAAAAAAATAAAATGAAAGGAGAGTTGGCAGGTACCAGGAGATGATCGCAAGGTGCGATGTGAATATGGTACTTTTTGGAATGGAGTATTTATTGGGAGAGTGGGTGGTGATGACCAGCAGCTTATTCCAATCATGTTTTGTGTTAGATGCCTAAATATAAAAAAAAAAATCATAAGCAGGGAAGATTTGCTCCAACAAATACAGGAGTAGGAAGATTCACCCTTGGAGTTAGGAGGCTGACCCCCAGGCTTTCTGGACCACTCCAAGATGCCAAGACAATGATCTCTAAGGTCTCTTTCTATGCCAAAGTTTTTATAATTCTGGTGGCACTTACTTCCTTCACCATGCTGAATTTTATATGTATGCTGTTCATGCTATTCCATATCAAATATGGGAATAGGAAAAATAATCTCAGCTGATAGATGCCTGAAGCTTGCTTAGCCAGAAAACTTTCAATTTTCCAGCCTCTGTTTCACAGGAAAAAGGGGGTGTAGTCAGTATGTCCTGCACAGCCCTTTTAATTTACCTTTTAGGATAGAATATGTCAGGTTCTTATTCCATGCCATTATGAATTCTGTTATCTCAAGAGAAAGCTACATAGAGTCCTGTTCTGTCCGCACAGGGATTAGCTTCAAACCCTCATCCTGGGATATTCGGGGATCCACAAACTGCATGGGAAGAGTGCTGCCTTTGCTCCCTAGGGCACTGGCTCTGGAATGCTATGGGACTTAGGACCCAGATGGCACAAGCATTGAGATCGTGGACCTCACAGTGCCTGGCACATTGTAGATGTTCAAACTATGTCTGTGGAAATATACAGAATCCCACTTCTCTATGGGATGGAGAAAGGAACATAAGGAAATAATTTGAGGAGGAAAAAAAGTGACATCTGTGGCATACCAATGAAATGATTAAGTTCAGTTTTTAGGCAGGGATATGTTTAAAAGAGAGCACATGGTCCTTATTTATTTCAAGCCTCTTCAAATATCTCTGCAATTTCATTTGGATGATTTTAAACCTTCAATTGGACCAGGAACTGATTTTCAGGGACATCAACTATTAAACTAAAGAGTAAGCTGCCTGCAAATCAAACATGTCCCCAAATATTCAAATCTCCTAAATGAGATGGGCCTCTTGAAATGTACAAATACAAAGGTGTGACTAATACATCATACAGGTCAGATTTTAAAAGAAGGCCTTTTGGGGGCCAGCGGCATGGAGCCGAAGACTGGACCCTGTCCCCCCCCAAACCAGGCACACCACCAGTGCCTCAGAGCCCGCCCAGAGTCCTGAGGCATAGAGCTGGGGACCGGACACCCCACACAACCAGGCACACCACCAGCACCAAGGAACATGCCAAAAATATCACCTCCATGTGTGTGGCCCACCACAGCCACCACAGTAACCATGGCTGCCATGAAAGTGGCTAGATGTCACAAC
>NW_007765990.1:0-203 GCF_000696425.1 Galeopterus variegatus
TACTATTGTCACATCTCTTCTTGTCTGTGTATCAGTAAGTTTTTCCATTTTTAAGGACTTATGATTAGATAAGATGCAGGATAATCTCTTTATCTCAAGGTCCTTCAAATTAATCACATCCTCAGTCTTTTTACCATATAACGTAACATGTTCAGAGGTGCCCAGGATTAGACTGTGAAAATCTTTGAGAGATATCATTCTTC
>NW_007765990.1:5899-6190 GCF_000696425.1 Galeopterus variegatus
CCCTCCAACTTTCAACAGTATGATTGTTTTGTGGGCGATGGTGTCTGTGAAGCTGCTTATGTCACCATTCTGAAAGTGCTTCCTTCCACGTTTTTTATAATATCAGTTTCATAGTAAAAGGTAAGTATACTTATCAAGCCCTTCTAGGAAAAAACACAGTGCAGTGAGAAACTGACTGGAAATGTGATGTAATAGTGGATTTCGCTTTATTAAGACAGAACCAGGAAGTAAGAAAGTACTATTAATGCAAAGGAAATGGAAAGACGGCTCTGGACTTAATGAGCTTTATTT
>NW_007765990.1:11840-12105 GCF_000696425.1 Galeopterus variegatus
TTGTCCACTTCTCTCAGTAACCCTCAGATTCTTCTCGGACGTGTGGCTTGAGTCTGAACCATGTTTCTGTCCTGTAAGTCCCCCTGACAAAAGGAGGTGAAAAATATAACGAAGAAGTCGATTCCATAGTAGCTTGGATCTATCATCTTTCTCTTTTTCTGTTTCTAGATAGAGTTTTTCAGTTTGCTACTCTTAAACCAGGTTTTTGTGACGAGGCATTAGATTTAATGTCTTTTTTCATTATCGTAAAAATATTAGAGTTAAG
>NW_007765991.1:0-393 GCF_000696425.1 Galeopterus variegatus
CTCTTTTGGCCATTGCCAAATTCAGCCTACTTGGGTTATAATGCATTTTGAAAAATGTAATCTTATTTAGTAGCGCATAAGAAATAGTAATTTTATCAATAAAAAATGAAGATTTCTGGATCTTCTTGAAAAGTTGACATGTCTGGTAACAACCAACTGCCATGACAGGGTCCCCCTCACTGCCCAGTCTGCCCCCACCTGGCCCAGTGGCTCTTGAGATCCTCTTCCTGTGTTCACAGCCACATACTCTACCTACCCTCGTCTCCTGCCTCCTGCCTGGTACCCTGGCTTCCATGCTTTTGCCCAAAGGCCTTCCTTCTTTCTCCCCAACCGTCCTTCAAGGCCTAATTAAAATACCAAGGCTCCCTCAAACCTTCCCTAATCACCCCAGTT
>NW_007765991.1:5858-6190 GCF_000696425.1 Galeopterus variegatus
TCTGTCCTTTTGGCTCTGCAACTCAGGGGGTCATCATGAGAACACACAGTTCCCCACAGTTCCCAAAGAAGAATGGGTGCTGGAACAAACCAAAAGAAGGAGAAATTAATATCTAGGCAGGCTAAAGCTACCACTGTGATAATAGTCACTCCTTCTCCACAGCCCACTTGTGGTCAGGACTGAGTAGGAGAGTAAACACCAGAAGAGCTATATGCATATTAGGTGTTGTCTCCAAAATACTGAGACTCGATGTGCTGTCTTTGATGGCATCCTCTTTTGGCCATTGCCAAATTCAGCCTACTTGGGTTATAATGCATTTTGAAAAATGTAAT
>NW_007765992.1:0-610 GCF_000696425.1 Galeopterus variegatus
ATCTTGGTCCAAAAATATTAACTGGAAAATTCCAGAAAGAAACAATTCATGTTTTAAATTGCCACCATTCTGAGTAGCACGGGATGAAATCTTGTGCAATCCCATTTCATCTCACCCAGAACATGACTTGTCCCTTTGTCCAGCATGTCCATGCTGTAGATGCTACTGCCCGTTAGTCACTTAGTAGCCATCTCAGTCACTTGTCGTGGTATTGCAGTGCTTGTGCCCAAGTAACCTTTATTTTACCTCATAATGGCCCCAAAGGGCAAGCGTAGTGATGCTGATGATTTGAATATGCCAAAGAGAAGTTGTAAAGTGCTTCCTTAAATGAAAAGGTGAACCTGGCGTTCCTTTGCAAGGGTTCAGTACTAACCTCAGTTTCAGGCATCTTCTGGGGATTTTGAATGTATCCTCCTCAGTTAAGAGGAGACTACTGTACACTAAAAGATACACAAAGAGTTACTTAGGAGAGATGTCAATGGAAGAGCATAGAAGGAATTCAATGGTTGGTTTGCCCAGTGAAACCACAGCTGTTTTAAAGAGTGAAAACTTCAGGTTATCATAACCTGTTCTCTTTAACCATTAAAATTATATAACTACTTTTCACATG
>NW_007765992.1:5942-6190 GCF_000696425.1 Galeopterus variegatus
CTTTTTCTCATTCATCTTTCAATTGAAAAAACTCAGTAGAAACACTTAGAACAACCTAATCTCTGGATGTTATGGCTAAATTGTCTACTTAAAGGGATTATTCATATTTCTTTGACACACACCATGATTACAATAGTCCCTGCTTATCCAAGGTTTCACTTTCCACGGTTTTAGTTACCCAAGATCCATCTTGGTCCAAAAATATTAACTGGAAAATTCCAGAAAGAAACAATTCATGTTTTAAATTG
>NW_007765993.1:0-796 GCF_000696425.1 Galeopterus variegatus
TTTTTTATACAAAACCTTAGCAAAAACTTAAGCATCAGAGATAACATTATTAAGAAACAGAACTAATCAAAAGAAAGAATAGACCTAATTCCAAAGAGATATTATTCACTCAATAAAAATGTACTCTCTTGTGCTAAGTAGATTTTAGAAGAATACATTTAATTTAACTGGAGGATGATGGAGTCCCACATATTGATGAGTATAACATATGTCCAATATACATCTGTTGAATACAAAGGTTTTCCTTTAGCTGAAGGACTTTAAAGCCCTTTTAGTCAGAGAAAAAGCTAATGAACGTGAACAGCTCTCTTAATCATTTACTGTTTACTTAAAAAGGGAGAACTTTTGGAAGAGAGCTTCCTGGTTGGTGTTCAGGGAGTTAAGTCAACCTCAAATAGAAAATATGGGAAAAGGATATTTGGAAACTTGTGACAAACAAGCTTACCAGCAATAAAAATGCTTAGTTGTTTTTTTTTTATTGCATATGGAATTGATTATATAAACAATCAGAAAAAATGAACCCCTCCCAGGGCAATCAATGCAATTCTGAGACCACTAAATTCATCTAACCAAGTTAAAGAATATTTTGAAAGGAAATGAGGCAAGTTTTCATGCCTCATCCTCCTTTTCTCTCTCAGTGAGTGATCTGTTTCTAGCTTTTCTAAGTGTTAATATTAATTGTGCATTTTCAAATAGAAATAGAAGGAAAAAAAAAGTAATTATCTTTCCTTGTTGTAATTGACAACTGAAGGTGGTAATCATAAATGACTTTTCTATCTCCACAATGTCTTGTTTA
>NW_007765993.1:5745-6190 GCF_000696425.1 Galeopterus variegatus
TTTCCCATACTTTTTTTCCCCTCTCAGTAGCAACTTAGCTATTGCATTATAGAAAATAAATAGCAGGTGGCTAAGTCATTATATGGTATTTCCACAGGCAAACAAATGCCATTTAAAGCTGGCATAGAGTTATCTTCAAAGAGGCTCTCATTTTCTACAACCTGTCAGAAGTCATTGACTGCTACAAATACTATAATTATTGCCTGACCTGAGTTATCTTATGCTTTCCAACTGCTATCCAAGTGTGAAAGCCCTACACATATGTATACTTACAAACTTTATTTACATAAAAGATACAGCAAGGGAAAATTAATATATAAGATTTAATTTAAAAAAGCATAAGCCATTACAGGCAACATTTATAATCAGTGAAAAATAATTTATTTTTTTATACAAAACCTTAGCAAAAACTTAAGCATCAGAGATAACATTATTAAGAAACAGA
>NW_007765994.1:0-425 GCF_000696425.1 Galeopterus variegatus
ATGTCTGGGACGTGGCACGTTTTTATTAAATACTGAATTCAGTGCTGTTGAAAGGCCACCTCCGTTGTCTTTTTCTGACCCCTCAGCAAGAAGACATCTTCCTCTTCTGTGTTCCTGCAGCACGTGTCCGTCTCGTACAGGTACATCCTGTATGGTGCTCATATATTTTTCCTTGTGTCCTTTTTTATAGACCTACCTTATCTCCTATTAGAGTTTAAATACCATCAAGACAAGAACTGTGTGTGTTCATTTTGTATTTTGCGCAGCTCTAAACAACAGGGCCTTGTCCCCTCTAAATCCACAGTAGTTATTTGCTGATTGGATTAATTGATCTAAACTGAGACCCGGCTGAGGCAGATGGGGGGAAAAGCCCTTGAAGGCCAACTCAGTGGTCATTCTTGGTATTTACTTCCACATTTCCAACT
>NW_007765994.1:3472-3676 GCF_000696425.1 Galeopterus variegatus
GGCACAGGTATTTCCACTGCTCCTTCACTGGATGGGTCAAACACCAGAGCCCCTGGACCAAGGAGTAAGACAATGGGACCTAAGGTGGGAGGGATGGGAGAATGGGAGAAGGTAGGAAGGTTGTCAGTGGGTGGTGCTCGGGAACCCCTGGGTGAACATCCCAAGAGGGGGCTCTAAACGGTCATGGCACCCTTGAAGGGAACC
>NW_007765994.1:5751-6189 GCF_000696425.1 Galeopterus variegatus
CGGGAGCGCAACCGCACTTCCCAAGCGGCGCACTAGCGCAGTGCGCCACCGGGCCGGCCCCCTGGCAGCATTTTAATCTGTCACAAACCAGCTGCAACCTCCCTTACAAACTCGGTTCATACTTGGCGAACTCGTTTTTTTCTCTCTTGCTCTGAACTTGGGCTCATCTCAGGGCTTTGACTTTTACCATCTTTTCTGCCTGTTCCTTCCCTTTCCTTCCTGCTCAGCCCCTACCCTCACATTCCTCAGGGCTTAGCTTCTTTGTGATTCTGTCTCGTGGTAATGTCTGGGACGTGGCACGTTTTTATTAAATACTGAATTCAGTGCTGTTGAAAGGCCACCTTCGTTGTCTTTTCTGACCCCTCAGCAAGAAGACCTCTTCCTCTTCTGTGTTCCTGCAGCACGTGTCCCTCTCGTACAGGTACATCCTGTATGGTG
>NW_007765995.1:0-347 GCF_000696425.1 Galeopterus variegatus
GTCCAGCTAAGTCCAGCCAGAACCCGGGCCTCGGCCCGTGTGGACATTTGTGTGACATGCCCAGTGCTGCCCGGCAGCCTCTGGGCCCATGGGTGGATGGGCAGAGTGTCCTCGTGCCCACTGTCACCTTGAATCCCAGCCACTGGGATGGGAAGGCCAACCTTTATAAGGACCAGTCTGAGCCCCTTGTCCGTTCAGAGTGGAAAGCTGTCTCCAGCTGCCAGGAAGCCCAGACAACACTATGCAGTGGCTTTGGGGTCCAGGTGGCCTCAGCTCCACCTCTTTATCCTGTGTGGCCCTGGACAAGCCCCTTCATTTCTTCAAGCTCCACCCAGGAAGTGTGGGGA
>NW_007765995.1:5842-6189 GCF_000696425.1 Galeopterus variegatus
AAACATTTTTAAGTGATTCAACCTAGATCTCCTCACTGTCAGGTCACTGACCTGCCCTCTATACCCTCAGCTGAGCTGCGGGACCCCGTGGGATGCTACGAGGCGTACAGAGCGGAGTCCGACCAGTGACTGGACGGAGTCTCACCAGCTGTGTGACTTTGGCCTCCTCCATTTCTCTGAGCTTCAATTTTCTAACCTATAAATTGAGGCTAATACACAGCAATGACTGTGAAGTGTCCAGCACAGGGCGGGCACCCAGTGACAGCACAGGGGGTAGTAAGTAGGGGTCCAGCTAAGTCCAGCCAGAACCCGGGCCTCGGCCCGTGTGGACATTTGTGTGACATGCC
>NW_007765996.1:0-519 GCF_000696425.1 Galeopterus variegatus
CTTAATTTGTCAAAGTCTTTTCTAAAGTTGATACACAAAAATCGACACAACATTCCAAGAATTGCTCATTACCATATAATTGAGAAAGATTATCACCTCTCTTATTCTAGATATTTTACTTTTTTTTATCTGTGCAACAGTTGCATTAGCATGTAAGGCAATTACAACATTTAGCCATTCAAGTTATTCTTCATTGAAAAACATTAAACATTGTAACCACGAGAGGCATTCAAATTTCAGACATGTATCATGTTAAAGTTCATAAGAATATTGTGGTCCTAAAAGGACATTGTTAGGAAAATAGAATAGTTTAATCAGGCCCCCTAGCTTCAGGTCCAGTTGGGCGTGGTGCAGCACATTCTTTGTAAACAAATTTTTTGTGGGGTGAAGTTAGTATGCATGCCTGCCAATGTATCTTTTTAGTTTTGTTCCTATTCTTATGTTCTACAGAGTTGTGTGGAGCAGCAGCCCTGAACTGCTGGTGGGCAGAGAGCTCGTGTCTAAAAATAGACCATGTTT
>NW_007765996.1:5571-6189 GCF_000696425.1 Galeopterus variegatus
TGACGTGGGCCTTGACTCTTTATTCTAATCATCAATGTTAGAGTCATAATAAATTACATAGCATGACTACATTGTGATAACACTATTAACTTATTAATGTGGATGTGGATAAAGAAAATGTTGTCATCCACTAGTCTCAATGTTCTCTTTTATTAATAGCGTATGTACCAGATAATCTACAAGTCTTAACCTTCTCCGAAGCACAGATTCTCTGAGTTCGAATAGATGTTTGAGACCATCTAATCCAATTCCCAGTCTGATATTTAAATCTCTTCAATTCACTATCTCTGGAAGCAGCCTATTCTATTTTCAGATGTCTCAACTCTCTCACATATTGAGACAATCTTTGAGCCATGCAGGCAGCTTTCCATGTGGACCCCAGTTCTGCCCTTGAGGCATTATAGAGAAGGTCTCTTCTGTTTTTCCAAAGAACAGTTCTTCTCATATTTGAAGACAGCTCTCATTTTAGCGTTGTCTCCTTTTTTCCATGTAGTTTTTTAGAATGTTTAATATAATCCAAAGCTTCCTCAATTTTCTGAAAGACCTCCTCTACAAGCCTTAATTTGTCAAAGTCTTTTCTAAAGTTGATACACAAAAATCGACACAACATTCCAAGAA
>NW_007765997.1:0-471 GCF_000696425.1 Galeopterus variegatus
GTAGTGAGTTCCTGTCGCCCGGGAACCCCGGGGAGGCTGTCCTCCTCTGCCTCGGGAACTTCGGGACATAACGGGGAAGGATGAAGGTCACGGTGACCTCCGGAGGACACGAGGCTAAGTTGTGCCAGGGCAACTTTTACTAAGGAGATGCATGCACATAGAGATTGTAGTTATTTTTTTGGTATCGCATTGTTTAATATGAGTTGAAAGCAAAAGATTGCCACACGTTTGAGAAAAGTCTCCATCATGAAAGACAAAGAATAAATCCGACAGCAAAAGGAAGTCCAGAAGACAGAGGGGCATTTGGGATAAGGAGAAATGACAACATTACTAAAAAATACTCATAAATGATATCTTCAGAAAGATATTTTATCTATATAATCAGGACAGTATGCAAAAGAGAAAAGATGATAGAAAATATAAGGAAAATAAGGATAAATATAGCAAAAGAAAGGATTACTTCGTAAAGTC
>NW_007765997.1:5955-6189 GCF_000696425.1 Galeopterus variegatus
AGTGGTGGTAGTGGCAGTTTAGGTTTTGTACTTAAAAAACAGAGCAAATAGCAAACCCAAACACCCAAACAAACAAACAGGAAAACATGGACAACTTTTACAGCAAAACTATCCTCATGAACCTAAATTGGGGAAGGTTGGGAAAAACCTTCAACAATTGCAAGACCTGTGGATTTTGAATCTCTTTATAGTAGGAAGGAAGCAACAGTGAGCAAGGGCCTCCGACAGACCTGA
>NW_007765998.1:0-292 GCF_000696425.1 Galeopterus variegatus
GACAGCCCCGGATTGCCCCGGCCCTGCCCAGGCTCACTTTTTCACTGGACACCCTATACTTCGCATGTGTGGGCATGGGTTTTCCACCGATCAGTGAAGATTCAGAATTCAGGCTTTGCTGAAGGACACAGGAAATAATGTACAGAGGAGTTAAAGCATTGCCTCTGTATTAGTGAAGTGTGTGAAAGGAAGCTGGAGTGTGCCTTCAAGAGCAGACGGAGTCAAGGAGCACCTGCAAACTGATTCTGGGTGTGGGGAATTCACGAAGACCCACTCTCAAAAGGATTTTGAA
>NW_007765998.1:5524-6189 GCF_000696425.1 Galeopterus variegatus
TAAGATGTGCGTATTTATATTTGAGGACTAGTACAGCTTGAGATACATTTTCAGAGTTTAAAATATATGATATTCTCTCTCTATAATAATTCTTGGCTTATTCTTCATCAGGAACCTAACCCAGGCCTAGGTTACTGTCCCCTTGGAAGATTTCTGGAGGGTCCTGTTCTTTAACCTTGCTGGAGGTCTGAGCAGTTATTCATCTGTATTTATATTAAGATAAACAACTCACAATAAATGCAGTGCCTAACATGTTGATAAAAATTTACAATATGTAGAGAAGTTCAGATCCAAAGCATGTTAGTACCAAACTCCATCAAATGGGGACAGAGTCCTTGCTGATTGTGATAATCCCCCACAGCTCCACTTCCCAATCTTCTGTTTTCATTTCTGGCCAATGTGTAAAAGCTTGACTTGAACGAATTGGAAGTCAGATGTCACTCTAAGAGATCTGAGAACTCTGTTTACCCCTCGAAGAAAAATTGGACAGATTAAAATGTTTGACCCTATTGATTTCAGTGTAGTTCTCTGGCAACAGATTTTAGTCATGAGTAGGTTGAATGATAGATTGATGGTTGGCAAGTGATTAAGATCTGGGTTTCAACTATGTTTGTTTTCTATTTCCTTTCTTTACTATTTCTTCTCTAGGGAGTGTTGAATTCCTA
>NW_007765999.1:0-524 GCF_000696425.1 Galeopterus variegatus
ATTATGGGAATGCCGTACCCCTGGACCACAATGAACAATTCCATGATTTAATGTTTTTTTTTCACGACAGCGTTACTGATAGATGTTTCTCAGACAGCTTAATCATGCTCTGATCGTCTTTCCTTTTGAAGTCTCTGGTAGGTATACAAACTTTGTTACTTTATTTTAAAAAGTGGGAGACAGGGAGATAGAATAAAAATCTCTATATACATACATATTCCAACTATGACAAATAGGTACTGGAAAATTATTTTTTCTTCAGTAACATTTTTCATATTCTATCTGCTTGATTTTAGTCACACAAAATGCTATAATTGGCCAGATTTACATCTTGGATACAAACAGGAGTGACAGTGGATAATTTTGATTCCTCACCCAGATCTCCCAGCATTCCTTTTATCCATGTTTGCATGTGTGGAGGGACCCACTTTTTTGTTTGCTTTTGCTTTTAACGCTTGAGACTTTTTTGGAAGAATGCTTTGGATTCTGGAGGCCTCTTTGCCCACCTAGAAGATGCTCCTTAC
>NW_007765999.1:5988-6189 GCF_000696425.1 Galeopterus variegatus
ACGAACAGAGAAGAACTTTTTTTCTATTTATTCTTAGATGCTTTGAGAAATCTCATTGATGCGTATAAGAATCCTCATATGTAACAAGACTATTTATGTTCTTTGAAAAAAATAAAGACCCTACATACAATGATTATTTACAGGTTGACTTTCCTATATAGATATTTTTGGGTAGTTCTATTTAGAGGTAAAACCATATTC
>NW_007766000.1:0-536 GCF_000696425.1 Galeopterus variegatus
TATCTGTGGGGCACAGAGTTGAATATCAATACCTGTGTGTAATATGTGATGCTCACTCAAAACAGGAAAAATAGTATATTCAACATTATACAATATAATCTTTTTTTTTTTCCTTTTTGTTTTTTTTCGTGACTGGTAACGGGATTGCAACCCTCAGTGTCACGCCCGTGCCGTGACCGGCAACGGGATTGCAACCCTCGGTGTTGTGCCTGCACCGCGCTCAACCAGTGAGCGGACTGGTCTCTATATGGGATCCGAACCCTCGGCGGGAGCTCCGCCGCGCTCCCAAGTGCCGCACTCTACCGAGTGCGCCACCGGGCCGGCCCCCAATATAATCATTTTTAATGTCCCTTTACCAATTCCTCCCAAATTTGGCTCTATTTCTTATGTAGCTTCTGGAATTCCAGCCGCATAAAAGTCTGTCTTACTCCATGTACCATCCTATTACTCCTGATTGTAATTGATTCTCTTGCAGGAGTTTAATATTTCACATTATTCAAGTTTGGTTTTAATCTATTCATAATATTTAATTTTGT
>NW_007766000.1:5937-6189 GCF_000696425.1 Galeopterus variegatus
TCTTCGTGCTCATCTTGTCAGTTTGTAAGATGTCTTTGTGTATAGTCACAACCTTTTGTCATCTGATTTACAGTTGTTTTTTCTATTTTTAAAATTATGTATGAGATATTGTAAACACACATTTCGACAATTAGTACTTTTTAATCCTTGCATTTCCTTATTTCTTTTCTTATAACATAGTTGATTGTACATATCTGTGGGGCACAGAGTTGAATATCAATACCTGTGTGTAATATGTGATGCTCACTCAAA
>NW_007766001.1:0-378 GCF_000696425.1 Galeopterus variegatus
GGAACCAAATCTCTGAGTCTGTGACTTTCAATCAGTCACTCATTCAATCAATTATTAAGCTACTACAATGTGCTGGGCACTGGCCCAAGTCACAGTACTAAGCTACATGCTATTCAGGCATAGGGTGTGGAGGCATTTCTTAAGGAGGTGCATTACAGGCATTTGCACAGGATAACTCCGTCAGGCAAAAAGGTTCCACCCTTTGCAGGATGTCCAGCACTAAAGTAGAACTCTCATCAATCCTTGGGGTGGGTGGGAGGAGCAACCCCCAACTGAGAGCCCCTACTAATGCTCAGAACAACGGATATGGAGTCAGACAGCCCTGGTTCAGTTCTAATTCCATCAATTCCTCTCCTGTGACCTTAGACAAGTGATATT
>NW_007766001.1:5342-6189 GCF_000696425.1 Galeopterus variegatus
ACGACACATGCAGACAAGGAGTGGGGAGGTGACTGATCCCGTACACGAGGAGCCCACAGAGTCCTCCTCAGCACACGACAGGTCCAAATGTGGAGAAAAGGCCAGTGGACTTCGCCCTGTGCAGTGGCCGCGCTAACCCACCCAACACCTGCTCACAGAAGGGCTGCTGCTGCACAACTGCTATTTTTCTGAAATGGCTGCTTTTCCTCCTCAGAGTTCAGCTTCAGAAATGACACTGACTGGTGCCCTGCCCTGTCTTGTTTTATTTTTCAAATGTCGCTTTTTAAAGCTAATGGGAACCTAGGGGTCATGATGTGCTGGGGAGATAACTGGGGGGAAAAGCTATGGTCTTTGCATTCAGCATAAAACCACAAGCTGATTTTTCACCAAATATGAACTCTGCTTTCCCAAAATGTAACACCTAGACAGAGCTGAGTCTTGGTCTTGGCAGGGAGGTGTGCCAGTTAACACAGCAGACAGCAGGTGAGCACAGACAGAAAGAAGATATGAGGTGTCTAGAAGTCAGACCCTCTTAGGAAATCTTATGGGTAGGTCACACATGTGAAATGGATAAAAATGTCCTCAGGTTTCAGACAGAATGAAATACAACAGCATTGTTGTGGCCATGAAGATTAAAATCCTAGGATGAGGAACCATAGTGCATGTATTATAACAACAATACGCAAACATGGTTTTTATACCCATTTTCACATCTACTTTTTCATTTAATCTTCACCACGCCACCCATAAAAGAGGTAATAATACTACCTCCCCTCTGCAAATGAGGGAACCAAATCTCTGAGTCTGTGACTTTCAATCAGTCACTCATTCAATCAATTATTAAGCT
>NW_007766002.1:0-212 GCF_000696425.1 Galeopterus variegatus
TTTATGTATCCTTATATATCACTTTAAATCCTACCCAGGACAGAGCAGAGTATAAATAAACCGACCATAGGAAATCACTTAGATAACCCACCAGCATCTCAAACTCCAAGTCACGCCAAACTGACTTCACCATTTGCACTGCCTTTTACCCCTCACTCCTCTATTCCAGAGGGGATCCTCCCTTCATCTTAATCAACAGCAGTACTCCCATT
>NW_007766002.1:5664-6189 GCF_000696425.1 Galeopterus variegatus
AATGGGAGTACTGCTGTTGATTAAGATGAAGGGAGGATCCCCTCTGGAATAGAGGAGTGAGTGCAAATGGTGAAGTCAGTTTGGCGTGACTTGGAGTTTGAGATGCTGGTGGGTTATCTAAGTGATTTCCTATGGTCAGTTTATTTATACTCTGCTCTGTCCTGGGTAGGATTTAAAGTGATATATAAGGATACATAAACTAGAGTAAGATGTTATAAATTAAGCAGGAGAGAAGGTAGAAAGAAAAACAAGGAGGGAATATAAATCGGAAGGAGGAGGGAGGTTAATACAAAACACTCAGCAGAAAGCAGAAGTCACAAGCTGGCTGGCATTAGCTGGATTCCTGTTTGAGTTGGCCTGCAGTTTTATGTTTGTTTGTTTTTGGTGGTTTTGTTTTTTTGAGTTGCAGTCTTAACATCCAGGTGTTCTCAAAAATTAGCGTTTCTGACTTTTTCTTAAAAAATAAAAAAGGGAAGCTTTTGGAGCTCTGAGCCATATTCCTATCTGGCAACAATTATCTGGATC
>NW_007766003.1:0-353 GCF_000696425.1 Galeopterus variegatus
TGGACGTCAAAGCTTCCTACTTGATCTGCACTGTCACTGCAGGGTAGGGAGTAGTAATTGCGTGATGGGAATAAAAGTTATGGCTTCCTACTTGTCCTTCTCTAATACCACCCCACCCTATCAGGGGTTTGGGAAACCTCATTACAGTCTATTAAGGACAGAAGTCTAAGTTCTCACTCAGCCTTTTCTGGTGGGGTTGGAATTTGGACCACAGCTTTTGTTTTATTTACTTTTTTGGCAATGTTTGGCTGTAATAGAAAATTTATGTTTTTAAACTTATCTGTCTTGCTAAGCTCCTCTCATGATTCTTAGGCTAGAAAGAACAGACTCTTCTTGGGGATACTTTTTTAAAA
>NW_007766003.1:5682-6189 GCF_000696425.1 Galeopterus variegatus
AATAAATAAAACTTCACAAACAATGTAAACATACCAATTGAGAAATAGGGTTTTTTTTTTTTTTCTAGCTTTTTTATTTTTATGTTTTAATCGCATATAGTTAGGGAGTACAACATGATGAGTACAACATAATGTTTTGGTATATTTATACATAGTGAAATAGTTATTATAGACAAGCAAATTAATATATCCATCACCTCAAACAGTTACCCTTAGAAACAAGTATTTCTAATGGCGTCCTTAATAATCTGCTAAGTAGAGCAGTTACCTGGTAAAACATACATCCTCGACAGCCCTTTCTCTCCTTTCCCAACTTTGTGTAAGTTACTTGTTCAGAGTCCCTATAGAAATATGTGTACTTTAGAATGATTTTAAACATATAATTGTATACAGTAGTTATGCATTTTTAGTGTTAATACATTGTTGAATTGGAAGTTCCATTTACCATTACAGCAACTTTTTTTTTATTTTGTCAATATACAATGTAGTTAGTTATTGTGTCCCATC
>NW_007766004.1:0-407 GCF_000696425.1 Galeopterus variegatus
GCTTAATGGTAATACTGTGGGGAAAAAAATCCAGCTAAGTATAGTATTAGAGATGTGATAGAAAAGAAATGAAAGGACGGTCGAGTCTGAGACTCTAGGTTTCCAAGATTAGATATTCCAGACATGACTGTAAAACGAGCACATATTTAGAGTATAATTTCTTTCTTTGTTTGTCTTATATCATATTTTCCTCCTCTGTCAGAATAAATGGGGAAAATTATATTCTCCTTACATCCCACGGAAGGTCGAATTTAGATTTTGTAATTAAAATTTTTTATAGTAGGATTGAAGAAGAATAAATTCATAAGAAAAGATAATCCAGGTGAAGGAAGGAAATACGTGATATTATTGGAATACTGGAAGGATTTCAAGTGTCTATAATTTGTCATAAACTGTGAGGAGTCAGG
>NW_007766004.1:5729-6189 GCF_000696425.1 Galeopterus variegatus
TAATTTGAATACTAGTTTACTGTTTTTACTTTTACACTCAAAATTTATTTTTATTGTGTCTTATTTGAGATCTTTGTTTAACTCCTCAAGCAATGGTTGGCTTCTTTCCAATATTCACTAATTGGATTTGTGTCAGAACGTTGCAGAAAACCACACAGCACTACTCAGGAACAAGGAGGGATGCCGGAGGATATGAGGACAGGAGGCCTGTAAGAACGTTTTAGAGTAAGATTAACTGTGACTGTTTGAAGCACTCGGAATGTCTGTGCACTTGAGAGAAGTAGAAGGGATAAGTACACTTAGTGGGAGCAAGTGGGCTCCTCAAAAGGAAGATTTTTTAAGATTCTGGAAAATATTGATGGACTCTTAAAAAGATAAATGGAAAAATTATAACCACAAGCTTAATGGTAATACTGTGGGGAAAAAAATCCAGCTAAGTATAGTATTAGAGATGTGATAG
>NW_007766005.1:0-263 GCF_000696425.1 Galeopterus variegatus
TTTAATCTCCCTGAGTCTCAGTTTCTTCATCTGCAAGTCAGAATAATAATAGTTCCTACCTTATGAGGTTGTTATAAAGAGTATGAGATAATGCTTATAAAACACCAAGCAAAGTGACTATTGAGTAAACACTGAATACACATTAGCCATTATTATTGGGCATGATAGGAAAGAGAAGATCTCTACCCAAGAAATTCACGGTGTATTTGGAATTTAAACTATGTACTGCTCAAACAGCATGGGGAATTCATGAAGCAACATGG
>NW_007766005.1:5682-6189 GCF_000696425.1 Galeopterus variegatus
GTTTTATTTGGCATAGTGACCTCTATAGCCTTTAGTCTTTATACCTTTATGAATTTTAATTTCTTGCTCTGTAGTTTCTAAAATTAAACATTAAAACACATAAAGCATATGTTTCTCAATCCATTTTAGATACCTATTGTATTCCTGGTGCAGGCAGGGTAGTCTGTCTTGGGTAACAAGGGAATAAGAAGTGGTTCTTTAAGTTGCTCATGATCTTTTGGAACATGCAGGATTTAGATACTAAATAGAGAATAAATAAATATATAATAAATCTCTGATAGCTTTCCTGCATATGGGTTTCTAGGCTTTTTTACCTTTCTTTGAGCATTGATACTGAATCTCTTCTTTGTGCTCAATAGCTTGCTAAGTAAGGGGTGTAGAGTCCATCATGGTTAAGTGTCTAGTTTCTGAGTCAACATACATGGCCTCAAAACTTATCTTCATCATTTAATCTCCCTGAGTCTCAGTTTCTTCATCTGCAAGTCAGAATAATAATAGTTCCTACCT
>NW_007766006.1:0-548 GCF_000696425.1 Galeopterus variegatus
TCTTCACTTTGCCGGACCCCTCCCCTCTGAATTCACCACCCTGGTCTACAGCCAACCCTAGGGAGGCAGATCTGGGAAGGCCTGTGGGTGTCCTGGTGGTGCAAGGCCCTCTCCAGACCTGGCAGAACTTGGGCACTGGTGAACTTCCATTTCCTTGCCCCTGTAGGGCTGGGGAGGAAGTGGGGAGGGAAGCAGCCTTTTCCCTGGAGTCCTCCGGAGAGACCCCTGAGGAAGAGAGGTCCTCGCTGCAGCAGCCAAGGCTGCCCAGGAAATCTGGAGGTCAAGAGTCTGGCACCTGGACTGAGGCAGATGGCAAATGGAGCCAGCAGGGCTGCCTCACGGAGCTTCTGAGCCTCCCAAACCAGCGTCGGCTCTGGCCAGATGGAGCTTTTGGTGGGAATGAATCTTGACGCCTGGAACCCCAAATCAGCTCAGAGAAGGGCCACCAGGATCTGTGGATGGAGCTTGACCTGGCAGAATAAAAATGTCTTCCTCACTGGGTCCTACCCTGAAAGGTACATTTCCCATATTAGTCACTCCTGCAAATG
>NW_007766006.1:5796-6189 GCF_000696425.1 Galeopterus variegatus
GCTTCAAGGCTGGAGCTGCTGAGTGCATGGAGCAAGAGCTGGCAAAAGTCACAGCTGTGCCCTTTGTATGAAGTTGCTTGGAGGTGGCAGGGGATAAGAGGGCCTTGGTGGCCCCCAGGCCAGCAAGACCACTAACAGCATTCCCGTTGACTCAAATAGGAGAGAGGAGCCACAGACAACAGAAAAAAGGAGCCATTCAGAAGCCAGAGAGTCATCACAAGGGACCAGCCCATGGTCCATCCCATGGGAAATGTTTGGCATGCAGGGCATGGGGGAGATGAGCCCACAAGGGGAACTGTGGGGCACAGCCTTGACAGCTGATCTGCCCTCAGATCAGCACAGGACCACTCAGTGGAGACTGGTCAGGAATATAGAACTGCAGGGAGTGCAGTT
>NW_007766007.1:0-983 GCF_000696425.1 Galeopterus variegatus
AATTTTCAAGTATAAAACTCGTTATTATTAACTATAGTCACAATGATGTCCAATAGACCTCCAGAATTTGTTCATCTTAACTGAAACTGTACTCTTTAAAACTTTTCTCTCCCTCCCCCTACCAGCACCAGACAACCACCATTCTACTCCCTGCTACCAAGACTTACACGTTTTTATATTCCACACACAAGTGAGAACATGCAGTGATTGTCTTTCTGTGCCCGGGTTATTTCCCTTAGCATAATGTCCTCATGGTTCATCCACGTTTTCATAAATGACAGGATTTCCTCCGTTTTAAAGGCTGAATAACATTCCATTGTGTATATATTTATGTATGTGTGTATATATGTGTACACATGTATATGATATATATATATATATATATACATACATTCTAATATATACAAGAGTACTTCAAAAAGTTCATGGAAAAATGGAATTGAAAGTAATACAAATCTTTCCATAAACTTTTTGAAGTACTCTTGTATGTATATTTTAAATAAATTTATTGTATAAATTATTCTGAAGTCCTTGAGAGGACTTCAAAAAGTTTGTAGAAAAATGGAATTGAAAGATAATGCAAATCTATCCATGAACTTTTTGAAGGACCCTTGTGTATGTGTGTGTGTGTGATTTATATGCACATGCACATACACATATACATACGAGGTACTTCAGAAAGGGAAAAATAGAATTAAAAGATAATATGAATCTTTACATGAACTTTTTGAAGTACCCTCATATATACATGTACATATAACACATTTTCCTTTTTCATTCATACACTGATGGACACAGGTTTATTCCATATCTTGGCTATGGGGAATAATGCTGCAGTGAACATGGGAGTGACATACTGATTTCATCTCCTTTGGATTTATTACCAGAAGCACGATTGCTGGTTCATATGCTAGCTCTATTTTTAACTTTTTGAAGAAACTCCATACTTTTTTCATAATGACTGTACTGATTTACATTTCCAC
>NW_007766007.1:5799-6189 GCF_000696425.1 Galeopterus variegatus
GAATCAGGAACTGGCATTGATACGTTGTTTCTATCTAATCCTCAGACTATTCGTTTTGTCAGTTGAACCAATAATCCTTTTCATTTAAAAAGAATCTAGTTCAGAATCAAACAGGATGTTTAGGCTTCACATCTCTTTAGTCTCTTTTAGTCTACAACTAAGTTTTTGGGGGGAGGGAAGGAAAAGGATTAGGAGGCAGAGTTTTTATTCATTTTAAATTTTTTCCTAGCTTTATTGAGGTATAATTAACAAATAAAAATTGTATGTCTTTATGGTGTACAATGTGATTTTCGTGTGTGTGGTGAGAACATTTAAGATCTACTTTTAGTAATTTTCAAGTATAAAACTCGTTATTATTAACTATAGTCACAATGATGTCCAATAGACCTC
>NW_007766008.1:0-810 GCF_000696425.1 Galeopterus variegatus
TATTATGAAATCTTAGCATTATTTTGTGGTATGTATTTTAATAAATAGATACTATATAAATGGCCATTTTTCCTTGATATTCTGAACTTGAAATATGCAGAAAATGGAAGGGCACCACCTTATATTTAATCACATAACAGTTTTTAATTGGAGAGAAATTTCCTTTCTTTAATTTTGTAAAAGCTTTCCTAAATGTTCTGTAACAACATATACCCATCAAAGCACCCTTACATTTTCTCTGTCTTGTTGTCAATTAAATTCTTTTCATGGGTATAACTTAATTTATGCCTCCTCCCCAAATTCATTTTGAAACTTAATCCCCATTGTGGTGGTATTAAAAGGTGAAGCCTTTGAGGAAGTGATTAAGTCATGAGGGCTCCACCTCTCTTAATGAATTACTGCCTTGTGGAAGGACTGGAGGAAACTGTCTTGATCCCTTTTGTCCCTTCTGTCTTCTGCCATGTGAGGACACAGCAAGAGTACTTTCATGAGATACTGAACTTCTCAGCGCCTTGATCTTGACTTCCCAGACTCCAGAACTCTGAGAAATAAATTTTTATTGTTTATAAATTACCCAGTCTTAGGTATTTTGATATAGCAGCACAACCAAACTAAGACAAACTCTAAGGCGAAAGGGAAAATAAATTGGGATTTGATTTACTTCATAATTCAAAGAATAGAAATTCATGTATGTAGGCACTTTCTGTCTCTCTCTCTCTCTCACACACACACACACATGTACACATACCCACACACGTACACATATGCACACACCATATTAATCATAGAAGTTAAAACTTAGTTATTTTT
>NW_007766008.1:2434-2985 GCF_000696425.1 Galeopterus variegatus
TACTGCATTTCTTTGTGGAAAAGTTCATTTCAATTTAAATTAAAAAGAGTATATTTTTTCTTTAGTGTGTTTTTTGTCTGTATCACATTTCACAATTGGATGTTTATTTCTGAACATTTTTCAAAAAGTTTAATTTAGAGCTGAAAATAATAGTATTGCTAGTGCCAAGAAAATTAAAGCATACAAGAGTAAGATATAAGTGTGGATAAGTATAAAATGAAACATGCTCAAAGTAAAATTACTTATGTACAAGGATTTTCTCTCACTAACCATAAATAATGCATGATTATGATGTGAATTGCCTTTTTATCTTTTGTTTTGTTTTACCTAACGACTTTATTTCTTTCCAGGAAAGATGCTTCCAATTAGAATAATTTCCCCCTACAAAGTTGTTATGGTCTTTATGGAATAGACACTATAACAATATAAACAATAACAATAACAATGATACATCTATTTAGTCTTTATTGTTTCTTAAGTTTTCATTATCTTATTTAAATTTAATTATAAGCCAAGGAGCTAGGCCTTCTTATTAAGTTCATTATATAGAT
>NW_007766008.1:5920-6189 GCF_000696425.1 Galeopterus variegatus
TTGTGTGACCTTGAAAAGTCATTAATTTGTGTAATATCAGTTTCTTCATCTGTAAAATGGTGATGATGATGACAGTGGTATATATATCTCATGATTATATCACGAACGGTTAGTGAAATTATATATAGGGTGAGGTATTTATTATTATGAAATCTTAGCATTATTTTGTGGTATGTATTTTAATAAATAGATACTATATAAATGGCCATTTTTCCTTGATATTCTGAACTTGAAATATGCAGAAAATGGAAGGGCACCACCTTATATTT
>NW_007766009.1:0-460 GCF_000696425.1 Galeopterus variegatus
CATCCCTAAAGCATTCATCAAACCAAGGCCTCTGAAATGAGTACAAAGAGCTGGACAGTTCCCATGTTACCTGTGACATAACATCAGCCTCAGCACTGAACCCTTTGGTTCTGACCTTCCCTAGCTCTTCCCAGTTGGATACCCTCATTTCTCAGCCCCAATTCTTCACACAATCCTTCCAGAGGCGAGTTATATACACAATTATAAAAAGCTAGTAGAGTATATAAGGTGTAACAGGCAATAGAAATGTTTGGTGGCAGCTCCTAAACTTGAGAGTAACAGAGTAGATAACAATTACTAGTGCTCTAAAAGAATACCTATAGTTGCCTCTGTTAGAATGAGGAGGCCAGTAATTCCACTTTTCAGAAACGTCATAAAATAATCTGAAATGTGGACAGATTATACCTACAAATATCTCACAATATTATTTATAACAGCAAAAAACAATCTGATACACATT
>NW_007766009.1:643-1286 GCF_000696425.1 Galeopterus variegatus
AAATAAACAGGGCATGCTTATGAGGCAAGTTAAGTGAAAAAGCAGGATGCCACATGTCTAAATTACATAAAACTACATCTGCATTTTTTTAAAAGGCGGGAAGAAAGCACACTAAAATACTCATGGTGGTTTATCTTCGGCAGGTAGTGTCAGGAATGATTTTTGTTTTATTTGCAGTTTTCTGCATTTTCCAAAATTTTCACAATGGCCCACAAATAACATTTACAATCAGAAAAAGATGCCGCACAGCAGTGGTCAGGAATACGAAGGTTTGGTTATCAGTAGGTTAAATCTAGATTGGAATCTTTCACCTTGCTATGATCCTTGGTGTACTCGCACATTGCATACCATTTGTGCTCACCTTCACTGTCGAGATAGTCCAAAGGAATGCCATTTGAGTTAAAATTTTATCTTTATTATATTGAAATGTATTTTTTTGTCTTTTGCTATGCCAGAAAGCATGCATTTTAGATTTACTACACTGCAAGTATGCTATGTCCAGGCTGAGAAGTAGTGATTGATGGTTGTTTTGGACACATAAGTAACCAACTGGACCAAATGCACAGTTGCTCTCAGAGGTGAAATCTTCAGGAAGCTGTGACAGGCCAGTCTGCAACCCCTAACAGAGACTGAGACCACCTCA
>NW_007766009.1:3160-3475 GCF_000696425.1 Galeopterus variegatus
ATAAAGAGGCAGGAATAAGCCTGCTTGCTGAAAGGAGCTGGAAAAGGGTGTGTGGAGCCATTATCAGAGGTACCCATTGTGCTCAGGCCCTCAGTGGCTCCAGCAGGTGAATAATTACCCGATGGATGCTCAGGCACATCCCCACCAACTGCAGCTGGAGACAGTTTATCTTCAAATCACTTTCTATCCCCCACCCCTCACCTCACTCATTTCTAGAGGTATAATATTTATCAAAACAGTGGTTCTTAATCTTCTATAGATCATGCAAAACAAATTTATAACCCCACCATGTAGAGACAAGCACTACTGTCAGAG
>NW_007766009.1:5860-6832 GCF_000696425.1 Galeopterus variegatus
CCTGCATGTAGTTACATGCCTTTCTTTTTTTGTTAGATGATAAGCATCCTGAGGGCATGGATGGTGACTTAATCATTTTTCATTTCCAGCTTCTAGTAAAGTCCCAGTTCTGAAGAAAAACATTCCATTAATGGAAACAGATACAAGATCAGATAATTTTAAACAAGTGTCCTAATGCTCAACCTGATGAGATGAGTGATTTTAAGCTAAATCTTAAAGAAGTGGCAGTAAATGGGACCAAAGTGGAGGTGGATATTGCAGGCAGAGGGGACGGCAAGGCAAGCAGGCAGGAGACACAGGGTGTGAAGGGGGTGCAGTGACTCAGGATGCATGGTGACTTAGGCAGGCAGGAAGAAGGGATGAGAGAGAAGTAAAGAAAGACGAGGAGAAAAGAGGGCACAGGATAAGGTGAAGGGGAGCCTGGACTTTAGAGGTCGAGAAGCCACTGAAAGATTTTTTTTTCCTTATCTAAAAAAAGTAACAAATGATTATTGTAGAAAACAGAGAAAGGCACAAACAAGAAAACAAATTTATAATCCCATCATATGGAGACAACCACTACTACTATTCTTTCATCTTTATGTGTTATGTAAACATGTATGTATGTGTATATGACTGTGGTTTGTGTTTTATTTTGATTTTGCTAAAATTTACTAAGCATTTACTAGGTATCAGACATGGTACTGAATACACCATATGCATTATATCATTTACTGCCCACAAAAATTCTTAATAATTCACAATTAATTATCAGCCATCTTAAAGAGGTGGCCATAGTAAAGGGGGAAGAAGGGGGTCAAGACCACACAGCTAATAATCTATAGAAGAGCTGAGTTTTCTTTCTTCAAAGACTTCACTTTTTATTATTTCTTCTCACTTAATTTAATTTATAAGTGAATCACCTTTTCCAGTTTTCTCAGAAAATCCCTTTGGGATCTTGATTAGCATTGTAATAAACCTAAAACTCAACCA
>NW_007766010.1:0-264 GCF_000696425.1 Galeopterus variegatus
TGTGGTTATTGCGGTGGCTGTGGTGGGCTACCCACATGGAGGCAATATTTTTGGCATGCTCTTTGGCGCTGATGTTGTGCCTGGTTGTGGGAAGGGATCCAGTCCCCGAGGTGCTGGTGGTGTGCCTGGGCCAGAACTAATTTTTTGTCCTTTGCTTACTTTTAAAATGGGGGAACTTCCTGTGGAAACCAGGAATTGAGCTGTGTGGTTAAGCTAAATTGCTGCTTTGCTGCTGATTCCCTAGGGAAGGCTTTTTGTGCAGCT
>NW_007766010.1:5342-6189 GCF_000696425.1 Galeopterus variegatus
ATTTTGAGACTTATAGCCAATTAGCTATATAGGACAGTACCCAAGGTGTCTTTTTTTTGTCCTTTTCGTGACTGGTAAGAGGATCGTAACCCTTGGCTTGGTGTTGCCCGCACCGTGCTCAGCCAGTGAGCGCACCGGCCATTCCTATATAGGATCCGAACCCGCGGCGGGAGCCGTGCTGCACTCCCAGCACTGCACTCTCCCGAGTGCGCCACGGGGTCAGCCCCAAGGTGTCTTTTTTAAAAAAAAGATTTTATTGAATCATAATTGATTATATACATTTTGAAGGTTCAATGTTGACATATGTTGATCAAATCAATATTATTAGCATAGATATTGTTACAAATCATACTTTATGCTCCTTGTCCAATCTCTCCCTATCCCCATCTCCCTCGCCCCTCCCACCTCTGATAACCCTAGATTTCTTCTCTCCCTCTGAAAGAGTAATGGTTACTCTGTTGATTTGTTGCCTGGATGATCTGTACAATGCTGAGAGCTGTGTTCAGGTCCCCCAATATTATCATAGAGCAGATGCTTCTTCTGTCACTCTGGAATGGGCTTTGTGGAGAGAGACATCCTCTTCTTTTCTTTGGTCTCTGCTAGTGACTCTCCTTGTGTAAATGCACTCCAGTGGCTGGCAGCCATCTGCACGGTGGTTGTAGCATCTAGCTGCTTTCGCAGCAGCTGTGGTTATTGCGGTGGCTGTGGTGGGCTACCCACATGGAGGCAATATTTTTGGCATGCTCTTTGGCGCTGATGTTGTGCCTGGTTGTGGGAAGGGATCCGGTCCCCGAGGTGCTGGTGGTGTGCCTGGGCCAGAACTAATTTTTTGTCCTTTGCTTACTTT
>NW_007766011.1:0-392 GCF_000696425.1 Galeopterus variegatus
CTGAGGGTTGTGATCCGTTGCCGGACACAGAAAAAGACAAAAGACAAAAAAAAAAAAAAACAACTTTGTTTGGCTTATATGAGGAATGTAATTGGTACCATGTTGATGTTTTAAGTTGTAACTTTTTATTATTGGAGATATTGACCATTTTTTCCATGTGTTAGTTTATTACATGCTAATATAATAAATTTTCTTAGCTGTGGATTGTCTGTTCATGTTTAATTGAGAAAGCCACTGAAAAGTGCCGGCAGCCAATAACAATGTCAACAATTTCGGTTTGCCACCTTTCTGAGCCTCGTTTCCTCCTCTGGGAAATACTAGGGCAGTGGGAAGGTTGGACAAGACAGTTGGTAACAAGGGTCTCGTACAGGGTCTGACATCTAGAAAGAGTG
>NW_007766011.1:5655-6189 GCF_000696425.1 Galeopterus variegatus
TGTACAATATTAATTTGATTACAGTGATTTTTCTAGTATGTTCTGATACCTGGTAAAAAAATAAATAAAACCTCTCTCATCATTACTTTTTTTTTTTTTCCTTTTTGTCTTTTTTTCGTGTCCGGCAAGGGGGATCGCAACCCTCAGTGTCACGCCCGTACCGGACGGGGACCGGCAACGGGATCGCAACCCTCGGTGTTGCGCCCACACCTCACTCAGACCGGGAACCGGTCTGTATGTGGGATCCGAACCCTCGGCGGGAGCGCCGCCACGCTCCCAAGCGGCGCACTGTAGCAGTGTGCCACCGGGCCGGCCCACATTGTACTTGATTTTCATGCCCCTTTACCCATTCCTCTCCACCGCTCCCCTCCCCTGCCACATCCTATCTGTGCCCTGACTTAAATAGTTCAAGGAATTTTTGTGGTTTTCTGTCTTCTTCCCCTCAACACACCCTTGATTTGTTTGTGTGTTTATTTATTTATTAATTTTTATCTCCCACAAATAAGTGAGAACATGTGGTATTTCTCTTTCTGT
>NW_007766012.1:0-342 GCF_000696425.1 Galeopterus variegatus
AAGAATACTCTAACAAGCACCTATCACCTGTCAATGCACAAGTGTCATCATTTTGTCCTGTTTGCTTTCATTCTTCTTTATTTTTAAACTTTAAGTCACCACATATTCACAATAGAAAAATTAGAAAACTGTAGCCAAATAAAGGGGGAAAAACACAGAAATCCCACGATGTTAATGTTTCGGTGTTCATCCTGCTATACTTTTTCAGGATGAAAAGATGCATCTAAACATATATTATTAAAACGGTAGTTTATTAAAAATGGGATTATGTATACATTGTTATATAATCCACCTTTTCACTTAACATACTCTGAATGTCATTCCAGTCAACAACTAGAGAGT
>NW_007766012.1:5811-6189 GCF_000696425.1 Galeopterus variegatus
CTGGTTCTCAGGCCTTCAGATCTGGGCTGGAATGTACACCATCAGCTTTCCAGCTCTCAGGCCTTTGAACTTCATCACTGGCTCTCCTGGGTCTCCAGCTTGCAGATGGCAGATAGTGGAACTTCTCAGTCTTCGTTATTTCATGAGCCAATACCGTATAATAAATCTCTTCCGTATATCTATTTAAGATCCTTAAATCTTTACCTTTCTTTATATACAAGTATACGTTACAAATATACAATCTCCTATTGGTTCTGTTTCTCTGGAGAACCCTAATACATCTTTTTTTGAAAAATTGAAAACACACACAAAGAACAAAGAATACTCTAACAAGCACCTATCACCTGTCAATGCACAAGTGTCATCATTTTGTCCTGT
>NW_007766013.1:0-220 GCF_000696425.1 Galeopterus variegatus
TCAGGGAGCACCGTGGTGGTGAGCAGAAGTCCTCTTCCATCAACTGGTTCTAAAAGGCCAAATCTGGCTGGAGAAAGCTTAGGTTTATCAGTGTTTATTGTTCAAAATGTAGGTTGTAAGAAAGACGAGGACCACCTGCATCCCCCATAGCTTTAGCACGAGGAGTGGACCAGATGCCCATTCCAGAGTTGCTCTGTCTATTAGCATAATGTCCTTGTGA
>NW_007766013.1:5748-6189 GCF_000696425.1 Galeopterus variegatus
ATGGGTGGGGCTGAGTGGTGGGTGCAATTCAACCAAGACTGCCTGAGGGTCAGGAGATTGTGTGTGTGTGTTGGGGTGGGGGTGCGGTGGAAGGGCTGGAAGGTAGAGGGGGAGGTGCTCAGATTCTCACTGTCATATGCACCTGCTGGCAACTAGCCCCTGCGCCTCAGTGGAAGCCCGCTTCCCTCCCCAGACTCCCCCTTCCCGGAGCAGTAGGGCTCTCAGGGAGCACCGTGGTGGTGAGCAGAAGTCCTCTTCCATCAACTGGTTCTAAAAGGCCAAGTCTGGCTGGAGAAAGCTTAGGTTTATCAGTGTTTATTGTTCAAAATGTAGGTTGTAAGAAAGACGAGGACCACGTGCATCCCCCATAGCTTTAGCAGGAGGAGTGGACCAGATGCCCATTCCAGAGTTGCTCTGTCTATTAGCATAATGTCCTTGTGA
>NW_007766014.1:0-417 GCF_000696425.1 Galeopterus variegatus
TGTGTGTGTGTGTATGCATGTATGTATGTATAGAGAGCAAAATTTTCTCAACTAAATTACTGGGAATAAAGGTGAGAATAATTTCACTTCTATTTCTTGCTTTCCAGATGCAAAAATTCTACCAACTAAGGACACGGCACCATAAAATCACCTTTAATTTAGACTTTCTACTACAACCTTTGAGATGATGTCCCCTCACTATAGTGCATAACTCCAGGCTAGTTCTTAAACTGCATCTAAAAATAGTTATCCCATCGCTCTGTCAGGCAGGCACTTTCTGGTTGGTATGATAAGACCGATACTCATACATGGGCCCATTCCACATTTTCTTTGCTAAAAAATGGACCTGTTTTTATGGAGGTGACATTAATCTGTATTTTAGGAAAGCATATCACATGCATTTAGGACTTTGGACAG
>NW_007766014.1:5872-6189 GCF_000696425.1 Galeopterus variegatus
GTTCTACTAAATAATCAAGTTGCCCAAATGACACTTTTTTGTACTCATTATGTAAGAGCAGTCCTACAACCTCCTGATAATTGGAGTTAATTACCTTTGCCAAAATGGCAACTTCTTTTCTTTCATCCTAGCCTCCTGATAAAAAGGAGATAGAAGTTAATGGGTGGAAGCTTTAACTAAAATTTAATGGGATTCTTAATATTTTCATGTGGAAGCATTTCCTCATTGAGACCAGAAACTCGACACCTATTAAGCCTGTGTGTGTGTGTATGCATGTATGTATGTATAGAGAGCAAAATTTTCTCAACTAAATTACT
>NW_007766015.1:0-353 GCF_000696425.1 Galeopterus variegatus
AGGCAGCTTTTTGACTAGGGCTCAAAACCTGGAATGTTACTGCTTTATAGACTCTTATTTTTGTCTTTAAGTAAATTTTCCTTTTCTATAATGGTAGCCTCTATTTATAGCTGAATAGTTTATTGAGCACAAATCCTGCCTGTGGAAGTTCAAGGGTCCAAAGGTCTTTTCATTTTGAACTGCCTCTACATCAGTCCAAACTAGTGTTATGTCTAATAATGTAAGTCTCTTAAAATAATTGATTCTTTTATAAATTTCTGTCAATTCATTAGACAAAAACCACATCAATAAATTCCTTTAAGATAAGACCTTATCTACTTTGACCTTTTTCTGAATATGCCAATGGACCATGC
>NW_007766015.1:5922-6189 GCF_000696425.1 Galeopterus variegatus
TGTAGAAGATACACTGTCTTTTATAACTTACCTGCCGAAGTCTAACACTGTCACTCTGTTGTAGCTTACTGGTGACACAGTTCAGCCCTATTTAACATGGCAGGGGGTGGGAGGTGGACTATATAAGGGCATGAATATCAGAAGGCAGGGCTCATTGGGGATAATGTTAAAGGGTGCCTACCAGAGTATATCAAAAGCCTTTTAAATGCTCATGATACATCTTATATATATTCCTACCTTTAAAAATTAAAAAAATAATTTCTATTA
>NW_007766016.1:0-243 GCF_000696425.1 Galeopterus variegatus
AAAATAGCAGAAGATAATCACATTAAACTTGCAAGGCCTATAGCAACTCCACCAGAAAAAAGTTACCTTATATATAGCAAGTCTGTTAAGTAAGCAATTTATAAAAAATTACTGTGACTGTTACTCACACTTCTGTAAAAAAGAATCTGCAATTTGCTGAATATCTTATCCCTCAGCATAACTAATTTGTATAAAAATTACAACCAATGAATTTCAAGCACCAATTCAATCATTTAAACTATA
>NW_007766016.1:5932-6189 GCF_000696425.1 Galeopterus variegatus
AAAAAAAGTATCAAAACAATGCAGCAAGTTAAAAAATAAAACAAAAAAAGTTTTTTATAATCAAAGTATAAACAAATATAGGAAATGCATATTTGTCAGTAATCATTTTAAAGTAGGAAACATATACTTAAGAAAAACATAGTTGTCTGACAAAACTTAAAAAACTTTACAACACATAAGAGTACATGCATTGCCCAAAATAGCAGAAGATAATCACATTAAACTTGCAAGGCCTATAGCAACTCCACCAGAAAAAA
>NW_007766017.1:0-485 GCF_000696425.1 Galeopterus variegatus
GAGTGAAGCTGGTTTCCCCGTATTTTTTTTATCTCTAATCTCCCAACCTCCACAGCTCCCCACTACCCCCAGTCAGGGTGCCAAGGCAGGACTTTGTACATAGAGGGTGCCCAACCTAGTTACTACCTGACTGACTAGATAGGATGGATCTTGATAGCATGACTTGGCTTCCTTCCTCTCCTTACAGAAAGATTTCCTTATGAAAAAAAAAAAATTGCACCCATAGGACATTGAATTCTTAGATGAAAATAGAGCAGTCTGGGTCTTGTCCAGGTTACAGCAATCCTTTGGTTCCCAGCCAAATGTTTACAAAAGATACAGATTGACCTTAACTAAGACTGAAAATTCCTACCTGGCTTTTCTGTAACCTCCAAGGAAGGTGAGGAAAAATTATCAGCAGATTTAATATCTGCACTTTTATGAAGGGATCCTATTTTTTTCCTCCAAGCTTTTGGATTAATTTCCCTAGTTTATAGGCTGTATGG
>NW_007766017.1:5883-6189 GCF_000696425.1 Galeopterus variegatus
TAAGTATTCTACAAAACTGGCTAATTATCAGTATTACCAAGGAAATTTAAAAGATGGCTGAGCTTTACAAAGCAGTGTATAGAAAGGGAACCCAGCACTTTGTTTCATTTTTATCTTTGAGTTCCACCAGTGATGTTAAGAATCAGCCCAATTTGGGAACAACTGGCTAAGATAATTATTTTACGCTACACTTTTCAGAGAAATGGAGCCTGGATTGCGGATACCACCTGATTTGAACTCCTTCAGAGTGAAGCTGGTTTCCCCGTATTTTTTTTATCTCTAATCTCCCAACCTCCACAGCTCCCC
>NW_007766018.1:0-264 GCF_000696425.1 Galeopterus variegatus
TAGTGGTTTTCTCATCTTTATTAAGCTCTTTAAATATAAATCTCTGCTCTTCCTTAAAAGTGTTCATTGTGTTTTCAGTTGCTTCCATCATTTGTCTGAACTTTGCAACAAAATCAAATGTAGGTGTCACATCATTCAACTAATGCTGCAGTCTCTTTACATTATTACGTATTTTGATGAATCGTTGCTGAATTTTTGCTCTAGTTTCCTACTGATAATCAGTTTATTTTCCAATTCTTCCAGCACACTGTGCTCAATTTCAAA
>NW_007766018.1:5913-6189 GCF_000696425.1 Galeopterus variegatus
TGCATAGAGAGAATATTGTCCTTTCTGTGGCAGAGCAAAATGGGACAGAGCATTTTGGTATATTATTTTCTTTAAATTTAGTTTGCTCTTATTGGTTTCTTTTCTTTTTTTTTTCCTTTTTGTCTTTTTTCGTGACTGGTAACGGGATCGCAACCCTCAGTGTTGCGCCCGTACCGGGGCCGGCAACGGAATCGCAACCCTCGGTGTCACGCCTACACTGCGCTCAACCAGTGAGCGGACCGGTCTCTAGATGGGATCCGAACCCTCGGCGGGAGC
>NW_007766019.1:0-542 GCF_000696425.1 Galeopterus variegatus
AAAAAAAGCAGTATATGGGGAAGAGAACAAAACTCTTAATTTAGAAATTAGGAATGACTATCCCAAGTATCAAGCTATAACAAAAGTGGCAGCAGCAGGTAGTGGTTATACAGGTGGGTGCTAGAGTCCCAAAGACCTGTATTCAAAACCCTGACTAAGATATGAACTTTGCATAATTTCTTCACTGTCACTAAGCCTCAGTTTCCTAGTCTGGAAACTGGAACAGTGATAATAATAATAATAATAATGATAATACAGTAGTACCTACTCTATAGGGCTATAGTAAGGAGTAAATGAGATAATGAACTCAGGACTTCTAAGACTGGCAGGTACATAGTACATACTCAGTAACTAGGTGCTCTTATTATGATGGTAGATGACATTCACTTAATGAAAGCAGCAAAATAATGCAATGAAAAAATATGTCTGTTCCTAGAAAAGAAGTCTACTAAATGAGAAGTTAGGGTGTCGCCAAATGATTTGACATCAAATGACTAGGATCCAGGAAACTGAAAGGGTTTGATTTAGAGCCATGTTTTTTT
>NW_007766019.1:5922-6189 GCF_000696425.1 Galeopterus variegatus
TTAGTAGACCTATCCTTTATAGGAACCAGTTTATCAATATAGACAAGTGGCAGCCACTCACGCTAATCAGCACCCATCAATGTGCTGAGCTAGTGTTTTGTCCCTAGTGGTCTATGACACATTCTGAGGACATGTTTGGAGTGTGGTACAAATGGTCTGGATTTTCAAGAGGAAACAAACATATTCAAATAAAGTTGATGGTGGAAAAAAAAAGCAGTATATGGGGAAGAGAACAAAACTCTTAATTTAGAAATTAGGAATGACTAT
>NW_007766020.1:0-251 GCF_000696425.1 Galeopterus variegatus
TTTGTTTGTTTGTTTTGTTTTCTTTATTTTGTTCAGACCAAGATGCACAGCCTGGTTGAAGAACAATGTCACTATCAGTGTTATTGGGTCAGACTCACATGAGTGGATGCCTCTAAAGATCCTGGACTATGCAATAAGGTAGCAACATCAACAGCATAGAAGACAGGTTGGAAAATAATTGAAACTATTTTAATTCACTTATGAAAGACTGTATGCAGAGAAAATGTAAAATATCCTACAGATACACTGTT
>NW_007766020.1:5880-6189 GCF_000696425.1 Galeopterus variegatus
TAATCTTATAAACCACAGCTTCCTATTTTTAAGCTCTTCACTTTCTTTCAACTCTTGACCAGGTGAAATAAATCTTTGACGGTTTTTCTTTTTAAGGTTTGTGAACATTATAATGTCTTTGTAGTTTCAAACTTAAATTTTTCTTCATCTTTAATTATTTTCTTAGATTAGTATACCATGCAGGACTGTAGTTTCTTCTCTCTCAAAACTTTGCACTTTTTCAGATTTCATTACATTGATTCCTGGGAGTTAGTTCTACAGAATACGACTCCGAAGCAAACCTGATTTTATCTCTAAAAATTAAATTTC
>NW_007766021.1:0-376 GCF_000696425.1 Galeopterus variegatus
TTTTTTTTTTAATTATTTTCTTTTTCAAAGGTTTCTTACTGTGTTTTAGAGTTAAGTGCACTTTAAAAAATCCGATGGTAGTGAAAAGAGGTAATCTCAGGGAGAGAATTCAGATTGAGGGCTGAACAGGGTGCTGTCTCTCTGTCGCCTGTGCTGTGTCCCCCCTAGACTGGAAAGTAGGTTTGGGGGTTCCATTGTCCTCACTCAGCATAGGTCCTGTGAGGTGCACAGAACCAGGTCCCTGGTGGCCAGGAACCGGTAGGGTGACAAGATGTGAACAGAGTGAAGTCCAATCCCAGCCGGACATGAAGGGCTACCCCGAGGCATGGAAGGAAGAGCAGTGGGAGCTGACTGCTGCTGCTGCTGCTGCTGCTGC
>NW_007766021.1:5709-6189 GCF_000696425.1 Galeopterus variegatus
GCCGTGGCCACCAGGTGGTGCTGTGGAGAAAGAAAGAACAGATTCTGATCAGAAATTGGTTTGATCAATTGTTAATATCCGACATGTTCAGGAAGGTAGACCAATTGTCTGCTTTAAGACTCTATAACTCAAAGTCTAAGGAGTGTAGGATTGGAGTCAATGATATACAGGAGACCTGAAAGGAAATAATGATTCTTCTTGGTGTTGAAGGGTTTTTTGGTATGAAAAAGGAACCTTTATTTTAAAAGTCATCCTGCCAAGAGAGATTATTTTAGAGATACAAAAATGATTAGTGAATGCCTCAGGTAGACGGTTTCATTACAGCGGGCCAGAAACGTACCATTAAGTGTTTCCAAGGTCTTTGAATGGGAACAGGAGTAGCGTGTGAGCTGAATGGGCAGGGATGCTGTCGTCAGAACGGACCAGCAAGGGGAGCTGGGTCCTGAGTCAGCAGGCATCTTATTTAATAAGTTAACACAC
>NW_007766022.1:0-273 GCF_000696425.1 Galeopterus variegatus
AAAAATGAAACAATATTTTTCTGGAACTTCATGTCTTGTCCATTTACCTATATGTCTACTCTTACTTAGTGTCACTCTATCTTGGTAACTGTACCTTTGTAATTAGATTTGCTTTTAGAAGAGTAATCATCTAATTCTGATTTTCTTTTTCAAGATTGGTTTGGCTATTCAGTTTTCTTTAAATGACTATATGAATTTTAGGATTATCTTGAAAATGTCTGTTAAAAAGGCAAGTAGTACTTTGAAATGACTTGTATTGACTCATTGATCTTA
>NW_007766022.1:5938-6189 GCF_000696425.1 Galeopterus variegatus
TCCTTAGAGAATTGCCTACTTAGCTCTTTTGCCCATTTTTTAAGTGGGTTGCTTGTTTTTTACTTGTAAAGTTTTTTGAGTTCCTTGTATATTGTGGATATTAATCCTTTGTCACATGTATATTTTGCAAATATTTTCTCCCACTCTGTTGGTTGTCTTTTAACTATGTTCATTGTTTCTTTTGCTGGTTAGAAGGTCTTTAGTTTGATATAATCCCATTTGTTTATTTTTCCTTTGGTTGCCCATGCTTT
>NW_007766023.1:0-368 GCF_000696425.1 Galeopterus variegatus
TGCTTCTTATCTTTTTTGTGTTTCCTAAGCCTTAAAAACACACATGCACACACACACACACGCACACACACACTCAAACACACACTTACAAATAAAAAGTCCATTTTGAGGAATCCACAAATTGAGGTATGTTATGCACCAAATTTGTCCCCCCAAATTTCATGTGTTTGAAACTTTATCTCTACTGTAACAGTGTTAACAGGGTGGAAAATCCAGTTAAGATATTGGAATGGTGGGACATTTGAGAGGTGATTGGATTGTGAGGATTGTGCCTCATGAATAATCCATCATTGGTATGGACTGGTGACTTAATAATGAGCACATGAGAGAACTCATGCCAATTCTCATCACATGACAACCTGCATCGC
>NW_007766023.1:5979-6189 GCF_000696425.1 Galeopterus variegatus
AGGAGAGCCTAACATCTTCACATCCTCAGTGTCTCCTCCCAGACATCTCCTGAACACAAAGATGCCCACACTCTCCTAATACTGGTCAGTTGCTTTGTGTTCTTTTATTGCTTAAACAACCTCATGACCTTTTACTTGTATTATAAACCTTAAAAATATCCGAGACTGGAGAAGATTACTGGAATGATTTCCTCATGCTACCCAACCATC
>NW_007766024.1:0-535 GCF_000696425.1 Galeopterus variegatus
ATAGTTCTTCAAGAGCCTGCCAAACCTAGGAAGCCTTTTTTGACAACAGACCTCCCTGCTCCCAGATGGCTCCTTTTGGCTTATCTGTTTGTATAACTGTCTGCCCCCCAGATCAGGATATCCTTTAACACAGGGATTGTGTCTTTTTACTCCCACATTTCTACCAGACCTGTTGTGCATGCTTTGTACTATGTGTGGAATGAAGAGAGAGAAAGAGGTGATAGTCATGGTACTGCTGCTGCTACTACGAACAGTATTGCAGGGCTGGCCATTTAGCTCAGTTGGTTAGAGCACTGTGATGTAACAAAAAAAAGAAAAATAACACAGCTAGTATTTATTGAATACTTTTCATGTGGCAGGCACTTTTCAGGTAGTATCTCATTGAATTCTTATAGAAATCCTGGGAGCAGGGGCTGGCCTGTTAGCTCAGTTGGTTAGAACACAGTGTTATAACACTAAGGTCAAGGGTTCAGATCCCTGTACTGGCCAGCCACCCCCTACCTCCACTTAAAAAAAAAAAAAAAAAAAAAAAAAA
>NW_007766024.1:2708-3438 GCF_000696425.1 Galeopterus variegatus
AAACACCTGGGTAGCCATTAATCAATATAAGGAAAAAATGTGCTGAAAATTAGACCCATCACAAAGCAACCTGGGCTGTTTTACAAGGACATGAGCCCTATGACTCTCTGTTCCTGGGAGTAATCAAGCAGAATCTGGAAACCCATGTGTCCCAGATGTTGCAGAAGGGATTCCTGCATGAGGCGAGAAGCAGAGAGAGATGATCTTTAACAGGTCTTCAAATTGTAAGATTCACGGTGTCCCAGTTCCCATAGGAATCACTGTGGCTCAATTATAAACAAAGCAGAACTGGATGTTATGTTCAGGAGAAAGGGGTCTCCTTGGAAAGTCAGGTTTCCACAGGTCACTGATGCCAGCAGGAACTCCTAAGTTGTTTCTTCTTAAAATATTCTAACCCATTCCCCCTTCTAATAAACACAAAAATCGTATACACCTCCTTCCTGCCCCAGGTTCTGAGTTGGAAGGTAAAGGTGTTTGGAGGCAGAGTGGACTGTGGCTGAGAACCACTGTAAACTTATTGTCTGCATAGCAGCGGAGACATTAGTGAATGATACCATCTATAGTTCATATATCTGAATTACATGTATATCTGAATTATAACTTCAGCATATCTGTCTACCATGCTTGGGAAAGTGGAAGCATTTGAACAAGTCAAGGAGTGAAAAAAGTCAGGGACCCCATTCTTTTGTCTGTGCAACATCAGACAGCTGTTATGACTACAGTTCCCAGT
>NW_007766024.1:5177-6189 GCF_000696425.1 Galeopterus variegatus
AGGGGGTGGGGAAGGGTTTGGGACCCATCTTTGGGGTGTAAAAAGGATTTTTTATACTCTGAAGTGGCAGCTGTGAAATGTGCCTGTCCCGGCTCAGGGCCCGGGTAGGCCCCATCTGCAGTACCTCAGCCGCAGCCTCATTTCCCCCGTGTGAATACATCGTATGCCGCTTTCGTAAATGTACAACACACTTTTGGTTAGTCTCTCTTAATATGGAATCTGGTATTTTAATCAGAATCCGATCTCTCTGGGAAGAAAATGACTGGTTCTCATCCTCACATATTTTAACTCAGTGTTTTTCAAACTTTTTTTTTTTCAAATCTCGTGCTCTCTTCTGAAAGATGTCACACCTTGATGGGGGGGAGCAGGGAGGGTGCATGTAAAAATAGATGTGGCTTTTCAGAATCGCTGTATATTTAGTAGCTCCACACCAACCCAAAGTTTGTCAGTCTTTAGCTATAGAATACATTTTTAAAACATTGGGCTTTTTTATTTGTTCGTTTAAAATGGTAAATTTATGACATTGAGTATGCTTTTTCAAATTCCCGTTCCCACCCCAGAGATCGGCCCAATCCCACAGACGACCAGGGTTGTAGGCTGTCTGGGGACTGTTTCTGAAGGTGACCCTGGGCACATGAACAGGTGGAAAAGTGAACAGGGTCAGGCATCATGTGTTGTCAGCTGTTGTGTCTACTACTCTTGCTGGATTTAGTGGCAGGTAATTTGAGAATCCCATAGTCACCCAATTTTGGCTTACTCCTCTACCCTTGAAAAGGCCAGAGGCCTATATATCTATTTCTTTCTATTAGTGGTACAATTATCAAATCTTTTTAGAATGAATGCTCAGGATAATCACTGTCTTGATGAAAATGTTACCTGGTAGAAATTTGGCATCTAAAACAACACTCTGAATCCACTTCACATTTCAGATCCTTTGAATTTGCATGTACGTGTCTTGGTGATTTCTCTGATTTCCTTGCCCCAACCCAAGGCTGCCTGGCAAACTCCTTCA
>NW_007766025.1:0-271 GCF_000696425.1 Galeopterus variegatus
TTAGCTGATAACCCTTGGTTTTCTCATTTGCTTTTCTCTACCCCTTCAGCTTCTGCAGAACAACAACTTCTGACCCTCTCCCTGGATGGCAGACCACTTGCATTGCTTTGCTTTACAGTGAGTTTGCCTGCCTGGTTCCTTACCTGCACTGTGGCCTGGCCCTCACTCTTGTTGGGCATAACTTTGCGCGCATGCGCCCTGATGCGCACAGGCGCCAGTTCATGCGCTCTGCGGCCACCATTTCACTAGCGCTCAACGGCATGTAGCTGCC
>NW_007766025.1:5815-6189 GCF_000696425.1 Galeopterus variegatus
CACTCTGGGCTCTACTTTCCAAGTGTCTCCTTAATCACTCCCTGCTCCATAAGAAGAACTGCTGCCCACACCCCAGTGTGTCAGACTTAGCCACAGCTCTGAGAAATATCAGCAAGAGTGAAGGAAATGCTTGTGGAACACATTGACCTGTGTCTATGTGCCAGGGCTAGTGACAAGTAATTTTCCACTGGGGAGGTGATGAAGCAATAAAAGACAATTAGAAAGGGATATGGCATATGCATCAAATAGGAATATATGCATAAATTCTTCAATACACACAAAGCTATAACATGTGAGATTGGAGAATAGGTGACAGAATGTGTTTACTGATACCAGACGCTACATGAGCAAATGGTAGATCTAGTGGTCTCATA
>NW_007766026.1:0-209 GCF_000696425.1 Galeopterus variegatus
TCTCCAAGCAATATAGTCTCCAATGTTACTAAAGTGTATTAAATCCTTTCCATCTCAGGGTGTTATGCGATAGGAAAAAGCAATTTGCTTCACTTAAAGAGTGCAAAAGCAACAGAAAATATGGTAGCTGCCTCCTAGATCTTAAAGCTTGGTTGGAGTTATAGAATTCCCATGCATGGCTCAGTGAGAGGATCAGCACACCCTCTCCC
>NW_007766026.1:5626-6189 GCF_000696425.1 Galeopterus variegatus
GGAAGATTTTGAGCAGAGAAGTGAAATGATCTAATTGTTCATTCTGAAGCCTGGTAAAGAACAAACTCTAGACTGCAAGGTTGGAAGCACAGAGAGCAGTTAGGGGACTACTGCAGTCATCCAGGACAGAGATGCCAGTGGCTCACATGAGGGCAGCAGCAGAGCACATGACAGGAAGTGGCCATGAGATATTGTGACTCTAGAGCCAACAGGGTCTGCTGATGGATTGAATGACAGGTGTGGAAGAAAGAGGGAGTCAAGGATGACCTCAAGGTTTCTGGTTGGAGCAACTGGTCTAGTTGATGAAGCAAATGCCCTCAGAAGGGGTAACACTGTAGCCTAAGACTACAGGTAGGATCTCAAGAAGGTAAAGTTGCTAAGATCCTGATGGATTAGAATGGCAGAACGGGATAAGTATGCTTTCTTTATGCAGTATTCAGGCATCGCTGGTGACTGTGTGAGTGCTTGTCTTTGCTCCTGACACCACAGGTACAAAGGATTCACCTGAAAACAGTGAAGTGGGCCCCCAGTTTTTACTGTGGCCTGCGCTCAAATCGCAGACG
>NW_007766027.1:0-323 GCF_000696425.1 Galeopterus variegatus
CATTGTATACTGCTGAGTGGTTTACTGAGGATAGTAGTAAAATCTACTTTTATAACAGAATGAAAATCCACCCCTATCTATGATAGTTTAGTGTGAACCTTCCACATATAGTAATGGGAATGAACTCAATAACCTCATAAAGACCTCTCTCATGCTGAGACTGTAAGATAGTTGTAATAATAGTTTGATATAACTTAAAGGAAAAGTTAACTTAAAAGGTAAATTACTAGACTTTCTTTTGTAATTTCGTAAATTTTCTGTAAATAGATAGTTTCTTGGTTTAAGAATTTTCAAATAAAAATTTAAACTTAGAGGAATCTTTA
>NW_007766027.1:5642-6189 GCF_000696425.1 Galeopterus variegatus
TTTCCTTTTTACTTTCCTCCCAGTTAATGAATGAAAATGTGGTATTTGTCTTTCCTTGTCTGGCTTATTTCACTTAACATAATTTTCTCCAGACTCATCCGTGTTGCTACAAAAGGCAGGACCATATGCCAGGTTTTACGCTAATATTTTTTGTATACACTGTTTGGTGGCTTTTCCATTTTCCAAATAAAGATATTTAATCTTAGAGGTTTAAAATAAATTATCTTATGTTTTGCAGCTATTAAGTAGTAGAGTTAAAATTTAAATCTACTCTCTGACTCTAAAGTTTGTTATCTTAGCCAGCATACTAGATAGCCTCAATAAGATCAATTCAATTTTGAGAATTTTCTGTATCTTAAGATAAAGACCATTCCTAGGAGCTGGGTAAAGGAATGTCATTGTTACTATTATAAGCTTATGTGACCATTAGATTCTATGTGTTGTGGCTTCATGTAGACAGATCATCAGCTTAAATGAAAATGCCAGAATGATTCAGACACCAAATCATTGACTTTTATCTCTAAGTCATGGAGGCTAAAACTTCCTA
>NW_007766028.1:0-247 GCF_000696425.1 Galeopterus variegatus
TACAAAAATTACCGAAAAGTTCAAATCATCCAAGACAGAGAAGCAGACCGCCTGCTGAGGACCACGATTCAGCAAAGTTGGGCTGCTGACTTCTGCAGAAGACTGAATATGAAGTCAGCAAGTCACACTGGTAAACGCCCTCTGTGGTCTTTTGATTAATTTCACTTTTATTTAGAGCCAAAATTCAGATTTGAGGAAACTGCTAACATTGTAGTTAATGAAAACAATTTTTATGCTATATTAATTC
>NW_007766028.1:5661-6189 GCF_000696425.1 Galeopterus variegatus
GTCTAAAAACTTCCTCATTTTGATGAAAAATGTTCCATCACATTCCAGCAACTCAAGAAACTCAGTACAATAAACTCAAAGTGGTCCACATTAGACACTTCATGGTCAAAATGACAAAAAGAAAAAATCTCGAAAGTGGCAGAATACCAACTCATCATATGCAAGTGATCCTCAGTATCATTAACAACTGACTTCTCATCAGAAACCAGGGACCCAGAAGAGGGGAATGGCATCTTCCAAGTGCTGAAAGAAAATGACTGTCAATCAAGAATTCTATATCCAGCAGAAGTATTCTCCATAAATAAAAGAGAAATTATGACATTTATAGATTTAGAAAAACTGAGAAATTTTGCTTCCACACCTGCCCTACAAGGAATAGAAATAATAAAAGGAGTAATATTAAAAGGAGTCCTTCAGTCTGAAATTAAAGGACACTGATAATTCAAATCCACAAACAAAAGATAAAGAATACGAGTAAGGATAACTGCATAGGTATTCTGAAAACAGCATAAATACATTTTTATTTGT
>NW_007766029.1:0-475 GCF_000696425.1 Galeopterus variegatus
ACACTCCCGGAACAAACACTCACACATACACACACACACCATCTCTACCACCATACACCTATGAATAGACTAATGACATTGACTTCAAATAGTTCACTTTAAATTGTATTTTTTTTAATGGGTCATTCACATCCCCTATTCACTGACAAAAATAATAATTCAGCATTACACAGAATAAAAATGAGTTTGACAAATTATTACAAAATAATAAACCTCTGTTTCCAGAATCTGTCATTGTTTTATATGCTTGTTTGGGGTAAAATGGAGATAATCTAATCCCAAACTGGTCTGATAAAATGGTGAAAGTTGTTCAAGGTTGGACCCCATAGCAAAAAGAAATACGATTGCTGTTAATGTGATTGTTATATAGAATTTATATAAATGTGCTGAAAGCATAATAAAATCCCGAGATGAGAGAACATTTCAAATTCTGTCAAAATCCAGAGAAGGAGGCTCTTGAGTTAAAAAAAAAAAA
>NW_007766029.1:5736-6189 GCF_000696425.1 Galeopterus variegatus
CGCTCAGGTCTCCCTCAGCCTGGCTAGAACTTTCTCAGACTGTGCTGCCATTCTACTTTGCCCTCTCCATTTTCAGAGGACACACCCTCCAACCCACATTTCCCCTTTTCCTTCATAGGTGTTTAGCCCAATAAACCTCTTGCATGTCTAATTCTGTCTTGACATCTGCTTCTCAGGTGACCAGAAGGAACATAGGCAGGACAAATACGAACACTCTGTTCTTAACAGTGGCTATTTCCCCTCACCTAATGCACCTAATTCATGCATACAGAGAGACAAACATATGCTCTTCATGTAAATGTTTAGGATTTAATTGGTTTCATTGTTGGGGGCAAACTTCCAGAACAACTGAATGCTGCTTTTTCTTGAAACTTTGGAAACAAGGATTAAGAATAACAGAGATAATCTTTTTTATTTTTTGATCTCCCTATATTTTAGTTGGGAGCAGGGCAC
>NW_007766030.1:0-221 GCF_000696425.1 Galeopterus variegatus
TTTTTTTGTCCTGTTATTGTATTGCAAATGAAGCATGTGCAGCTATTTCACCAAGTACAAAAATATAATATGAACATGTCCTTATCTAAAATGTCACTTTTCGGGCCGGCCCGGTGGCGCACTACTACAGTGCGCCGCTTGGGAAGCGCAGCGGCGCTCACGCCGAGGGTTCAGATCCCACATACAGACCGGCCGCTCACTGGCTGAGTGAGGTGCGGGAG
>NW_007766030.1:5436-7344 GCF_000696425.1 Galeopterus variegatus
GAAAATTGGGGCTTTAGTTCTCTTTTCATGGCAGGAACAAGTCAGTTAATCTTTCTTACCAACTATTCGAGGTTACCGAAAAAAAGATGATGAAAGAAGGAAAGATAATCTTTTTTTTCCTCTGAAAAACTTAACATAACTTACCTATCTCCTTGGGCTAAGAGCAACTCAGCTGCTTGGAGAGCAAGGAATGTTTAAGCTTTTATACACAAGGGTCAATGTCACCTTGTACAAACACGAGCCCTGATTATAAAGAGTTGACCCCAAGTAGTTTACACTGTTAGTATTTAAAAGCATCTGGCTTCTCACCAACCAGGTGATAAGAAACAGCACCTGAGAAGGAAAAGTCATAATCTTAATATTCCATTTTCAGGAAAGCTCTTTCGAGTAACTATCAAATCATCAGCTGCCCCACTGGGAAAGCTGATAGGGCCTTTCTATTCAACCTTAGGCGATGACAGGCATTGTTAATTTACCTTTCAGCTAAAAGGGGTCGGGGACCCAGCACTCCAGGTGCCTGTCTGGGAAGCCAGGGCAGAGGTCACTTTTCATTGACCTCAGGTGCCAGGTTCCATCCCACGACTATTATTGGGGTTTTTTTACAATTTTTTTTCAGAGAATTTCCAAAACCAGTTTTATTATACACTTTTTAAATTTTATTTTAACTTCTCAATATACATTGTAGTTGATTTTCTTGTCCCTTTACCCACTCTTCTTTCCCCCCGTCCTCTCTCCCCTCCCCCCCCCCTCCCNGAGCAATGGAGATGATTCGTCTATCATAGCTTGCAGTCACCGCCTCCTGAAAATAATAATAATATATAATAAGGTGTGTGTGTGTGTGTGTGTGTGTGTGTGTGTTAGTGGGGGGGCAGGAGGGTTAAGCTTATCAGCTTACTCATCAGGTCGTTAGGTCCATCTTCCATGCCGAGCCATTTAAGACATCCCTGTCAGGTTTCACATTTTTAAAAGCTTTGGGGGCAGGGAGGGGAGACAGAAACATAAGCTGACTTCAGTGCCCGTCTCAGAAACCTTCAAAGGACCTATCACACCATTCTGCTTCCAAGCATTTTCCACCTTGTGTGAGGCCCTTGAGAGAAGAAATATGAAAATATTTAAAGGTGAATTAGGTTTAAGGCTATGAAAAAGCAGTATGAAATTTCACAATATGTTGATGGTTTTCATCCAAACAGAAAGCTTAGCACAGAATCTTGAGAGTGGAGTGAATCTGAGATGATCGTGGCTGGAAGGAGAGTTCATAAAGAAACCAATTTCCTCCTGCACCTGCTCTCTGGGCTAGGAAGGGTGAAGGAACGAAAGGTCAAAAGGAACTGAAAAGAAAAGGCAACACTAGTGCAATGATGGGGAGCCAAACACTGAAGGCAAAAATGAAAGGACTGTGCTTTTACACAAACCCCCACCCTGAAGTAATTTTCAGCACACTTAATGTTAGTCTTATTTCTTTGGCAAACTTTATACCGAATGTGCATTGCACACAGTCAAATGTACTGACTGCATTAATTTAAAATGTCTTTCTGTTTATAATTTCGATAAAACATAAATTTGCCATAGTATGTCTATTATGTATTTAGTAACATTTATTATAATCCATGCAGCATTAATATATGCATTCAATAAGAGAGTAATTAGGAAACAATTCACCTAAAAATCTAACATAACAAGAATATGAATATGCAGAGATTTTAAAGATAAGTGATTTTATCTTGCCATAATTACTATATTTAATTCTAAATTACAATTATTTTGTAAGTTGTTGCCTTCTTCCTAGTTTTGCTTTGTTTTCAGAAATTTCCAGAGAAGTGGGTAGAAATGTATTTAACTGGATCTGATTATTCATACAAACAGAAAACTCAGCATAAATTTAAATAATGTAAACATACCCATAAAAGC
>NW_007766031.1:0-982 GCF_000696425.1 Galeopterus variegatus
TGACCGGCTTTACTTAGTCCTTACTGATCATCAGTCCCCTCTGCCTGCTTTTCTCTCCAATATATACTCTACTTTTACTGAACTTGTATTTCCGAGAATGTCATTAGGCCTTTATCCCCTATCCCTGACACTACATCCCCCCCCACACCATCACCGTCTGGCTTGGCCATTGTCTTCGTACTCTTCCTTGGCCCTTAGGTCAGCTGTCACTTATGGGACATCCCTCCTGTTGAGGCTAATGGTTACTCGGGAATTTTAAAGTAGTAAATGCCCAGATCCTCATCCCCGAGATAGATCGGATTGGTCTGTCATGGGAACTTAGTATCTTTAAAACTCCTCAGGTGATTCTAGTGTAACCAGGGTTAAAACCCCTGCTTACCACATATTCCCTTATAAGACGGTAAGTAAGGGACTGTGCCCCATTGTGGCCATTAGCTCATGGATAGACTTCACCTCCCAGCCCCATTTCCCCAATTTCCATAGAGGTGATAGCTGTGCTTTGATTGGGTAGGAACCACGATGTGCTTCAGCTTCCTCCATCCTGGAGAAGGAAGCTTTGGGGTATTGCAAAGTGCACACTACTGGACAGGTGTTAAGGGTGTGGTCCAACTTCAGTCACAAGGTAATTATGTCCCTATATTTCTACAGTCTCCAAAAAAGTTTGGTGATGACATCGCCAAGGCAACCGGTGACTGGAAAGGTCTGAGGATTACAGTGAAATTGACCATTCAGAACAGACAGGACCAGGTATTGATTTCTGGCGCTTGGTTTGTGGGAGTGTAGAGGTAGCCACCCTCTGGGATTCCTGGATAGGTTTCTTTGCTGCCAGTGGTGAGCTGTGAGCAGTGTTATCTTTGTGGGAAGGCTTTGTCAAGAGCATAAACCTAGCTAGGGAAGACTTGGGTCCAAATATTAACTCTTATCACTTATGTAACATTTGGTAAACTACTTAACATGACGTATCCTAGGAACTTGTGTTCAG
>NW_007766031.1:5900-6188 GCF_000696425.1 Galeopterus variegatus
CCCTGATTTTCCCTTGCAAGCCAGCATCTTTGTCAGTCTTCCCATTCGCCCACCTGTAAAATACTAGGGTCAGCCTTAATGTTCCTTTTCCTTACACACCAAATGCAATCCACTAGTGACTCCTGTTGGCTTTAACACCAAAATTATATCCTGAGTCCCTCTTCTTAGCAAGCCGCCATCATCTCTCACTGGAATGTCTGCAACAGCCGCCGCCTACCTGCTTCTACTTCTGACTCCTCAAAGTCTCCACGACAATACTCCATACATCTGCTGAATTCTTTTAAACAT
>NW_007766032.1:0-607 GCF_000696425.1 Galeopterus variegatus
CACTGTGTAGTACTAGGTGCTCTCACCATGTGATCTCTCTAGCATGGTGGCTTCTGGGTAATTGGGTAAACTGACTTCTTACCTGTTGTCTTGGCACCTCCAAGATACCCGTCCCAAGAGAATGAGCCATGTGGAAGCTTTAATACCCTTTATACCTCGCCTCAGAAGTCATGCAGCATCACGTCAACTGTAGTCACAATTCCTCCCGTCCCCCCACCCCCGATTCAAGGGGAGAGAATAGACTCCACCTCTTGAAGGAGTAATGTCAAGGTCACATTGTAAGAAGAACATGAGGGATGGTAGATATTGGGGAAGACTCCTTCGGAAATGCAGTCTATTACAGACAAAGACAGGAGCTCTACACTAGCTCTTGATATTGGGAACATTTTGCATTTTGGAAATGTATTTAAACTGCAATGAAGAGTTGAGAGGAGTTTTAAGTGTCACTTTTCAGTCGTTTCCTCTTTCTTGGTCTATAGGCTTGTAAAGGGAGAGGAAAGCATTCAAGTGAGGGGAATTCTAGTGATTCCTCCAGATTTTGAGTCTCTCAGCCACCCTCCACACTGCTCCTGCTCACGCTCCACCCTTATCCACCCATAGCAGAACT
>NW_007766032.1:5577-6188 GCF_000696425.1 Galeopterus variegatus
CCCCTCTCCCTTCCTCTTTACCCCCCTCCCCTCCCACTCCACTTTGTATCCTAAGGTATGTGCTCTCCCTCTGCAAGTCCAATGCACCACTCTGGTCTTTCCTTCCTTCTTTCTCTCTTAGCTCACACGTATGAGTGAGTACATATGGTATTTATCCCTCTATGCTTTGCTTATTTCACTCAACATAAGTTTCTCCAAGCTCATCCATGTTGTTGCAAATGGGAGAATTTCATTCTGCAAACCACATATATGATAAGAATTTGATAAGAAGTTAATATCCAGAATATATAAGGAACTCATACTAGTAACTAGACAATCCAATTAAAAATGGGTGAAGGATAGACATATTTTTCCAAAGAAGAAATATAAATGGCCAACAGATATATAAAAAGGTGCTCACCATTACTAACCCTCAGACAATTTCAAATCAAAACTGCCATGAGCTATCACCTCATACGTAGTAGGTGAATATTACCAAAATGTCAAAAGATAACAAGTGTTGGTGAGGATGTGGAGAAAAGGGGACCCTTGCACAATGTTACTACTAATGTAAATAAGTACAGCTATTTTAGAAAACAGAATGGAGGTTCTTCAAAAAGTACAATATGATA
>NW_007766033.1:0-471 GCF_000696425.1 Galeopterus variegatus
CGGGAGCGCCGCCACACTCCCAAGCGCCGCACTCTACCGAGTGCGCCACCGGGCTGGCCCTTGTATTATCTTTTAATTCTATTTTTCCACGAACTTTCTGAAGTGCCCTCATATGTCTCAGTGGTTAAAAGTGTAGGCTTTAAGATCAGATACACCTGGGTTTGACTCCTGACACTACCACTTAAGAGTTTAACTTCTTTGAAATTTAGTTTCCTCATATCTACAATGCCTAGCACATAGATCTACTTAAGATTAATTTACTGAGATCACTATATGAGATGACACCCAGATTAAAAGGAAAAAATAAGAGCTAAATCCTAGGAGCCAAGGGATCTCCGTCAAGAGGAAAGAAGCCTGGGCTAAAGAAAGAGCAATAAGAGAAGTGCTGGTTCAAATGGATTTCCAAGACTACACCATCCAACATTCCAGCATACTAATAACTGCTTCTTTTATATATTTTTACAGGGAATT
>NW_007766033.1:5869-6188 GCF_000696425.1 Galeopterus variegatus
AACTATTATTTTTTAACACTCACTATGCATAAGGCTCTATGCCAGACACTTTACATATATTACCTCATTTTTTAAAAATATGAAGGTACTTCAAAAAGTTTGTGGAAAGATTTGTATTATCTTTGTTTCCTTTTTGTCTTTTTTTTTTCATGACTGGTAACGGGATCGCAACCCTGTGTCGCGCCCGTACCGCGACCCGCAACGGCATCGCAACCCTCAGTGTCGCGCCTGCACCGCGCTCAACCAGTGAGCGGACCCATCTCTATATGGGATCCGAACCCTCGGCGGGAGCGCCGCCACACTCCCAAGCGCCGCACTC
>NW_007766034.1:0-271 GCF_000696425.1 Galeopterus variegatus
TATTCACAAGAGCCAAAATGCGGAAACAACCCAGATGTCCATCAGTGGAAAAATGGATAAACAAAACATGGTCTGTCCGTACAATGGATTACTAATGGCAGTCAGGGGAGTGGTTCTAGAGGCCTTAAAAGAAGAGTGAACGAGGAGGTTGCTTTCTCTGCTTCCACCATCTTGCAATGTGAGACACCTAGGTCACTGTCTCCACCACCAGATGTGTTACTTGGACTTTGGACTTCCCAGCCTCAGAAACTGTAAGCAGTAAATTTCATTT
>NW_007766034.1:5844-6188 GCF_000696425.1 Galeopterus variegatus
TAGTGTGTGAAGAGTAGGCTCTGACTCCTCCCAAAAAAGAATGACTGTCTCTCTCCTCTCAGTCTGTTCATGCAACCATTTGAGCACCTTATATGAACCCATTACTTCTTTCTCTGCCACTTGATGTTGAGCTTTTCAAGGGCAGGAACTACTTCTTATTTATCTTTTTATCCCCAACATTTACCTGGTGCACCGGGATAAAGAAATGTTTGCTGAGTGAATAAACAAACACATGCATGTCAGAATTATAAAATGGCAGAGTTGGAATTGCCTTGTAGAAAGTTGTCCAACTCCCTTATTTTAACAAAGGAGAAATGAAGGCCCAGAGAAGGGGTGGTAGATAG
>NW_007766035.1:0-204 GCF_000696425.1 Galeopterus variegatus
GTCACACCCGCCGCCTCCCTCCTGGCCCTGCCTGGGCACCGTACTCATCCATTTTTCTCTGATCATTCAGTTCAGGGTCTCTCAACCTCAGTACTTCTGACATTTGGGGCTGAGTGAACCTGTTGTGGGGCTGTCCTGTGCGCTGCAGGACGTTCATAGCTTCCCTGTCCTCTCCACACAAGATGCCAGGGGAACCCTCCCCCA
>NW_007766035.1:5869-6188 GCF_000696425.1 Galeopterus variegatus
CCAGGGGACAGGCTGAATGAGCTCCATTCAGCTCTAGTAACCCACTGTTTGGCTTTGAACATGCCTCAAGTTCTCTGAGCACTTCTTTCCTCATCAGTAAAATCCAGAAACTGCTGTCCACAGCAGACATGAAGTCACTGTCAACAGTCCACGAGAGATGGCCAGGCACAGAGAAGTGGCCCGAACCGATTCTCCTGTCTTTCTCTGCCTTTTCTGCAGGGAGGCTGCCTCTGTAGAGCGGCCGACAGTAGCTTACAACATATTGTTATCCTGGCTCCAGGCTCATAAAAGTTAGGAAGAGATGCAAGATTTTCAGCGA
>NW_007766036.1:0-1627 GCF_000696425.1 Galeopterus variegatus
CTTTCCCCCTGGGAGGGACAAAACTTGCAGCAGCTTCCCAGCTTCGTTCACCAATGCCTTGAGAGAGACCCACCTCTCTTCCCCCCAGCCCTTGCCCTCCCAGACTCTCCTTGCAAACTGATGCAAGGCTGAAGGAGACATAACAGAACAGAAATGTTTGCAAACAGAAAATCTTCCCTAGCCAGTTGAGAAGTGTCAGATCTGGTAAATCTGAGAACACAATGTGATCTCTAGGGCGATGGTTTATATTCCTTCTCAGAGCCTAGAGCACGATGAACAGGAATGTAAAGAGAATTTGGTTGTGGGTGGAAAGAGACTAGCCAGAAGGTGCTAGATGCTCAGATGAAGAGCCCAGAAGCCTATAGTGCGTGTTCAAGGGTGAGTGGCTGGGAGTGTGGGCTTCCAAGTCCAGGAAGAGGCAGACAGGCAATGCATTCTCACGTTTTCTGTGGACCAGTTCTCAGAAGGTGCGGGCTGACTAAAAATAGCTTGCACAGAATGATCCAGGTGGGACAGGGTAGGCTTGGGAATCTATCTTTAGAAAAGTTCTAGTTGATTCTGCCTTTGGGAAATGCTAATGAGGACTTATAAGGCTTAGGTCCCTACATACTTTATAGTGGTTGACACCTCCCTGATTTCTCAGTTGGGTGCAGTGTATAGGGGTCGGGAAAGAGGAAGATGGGGGCTTGTTAAGGGGTAAGGCGTCAAGTTCTTTCAGAAAGCAGCCCTAACAGAATCACATCCATGTGTCAGCAACTGCAGATAAATCACAGAGCTATTCCTGTTAAGCTTTGAGACAAACACAAACAAATGGGGTATGTGCTTAAAGAGTTTAGATTGGCAAACACCCTAATTTTCNCTGTCCTCTTTTTAATTCGGTGTGCCTTTTATAAATGCCCTTTCCCTTTATTCACAACCATCCTCTTTTTATCCACGCCATGACACCTGGCTCCTCTTTGCGCCCAGTTCTTTAAACCTACAGTCTCGCGCATTGACTTCGTGCATGTTCTCCTGTGGACATCCATCCCACTGACTAAAGCTACTGCTGTTGGAGAATCATGGTGGGAGGATTGTAGAGCTGGGGAGGCTTGGCACACAGGTGAAAAAGGGAATTGGAGGCTCTGATGGAGGACAGGCCTGGCCAAAGAGGGGCAGGGTAGGAGTGATGGGTAATGGAAGGCCTGCTCTTTACCCTCACCAGGAACTTTATTCCAGTAGCTCACTTACACTCACCTAACCTCCACAGCCACTCTAGAAGACAGGCATCAATCTAGGAAGGTTACGTGACTGACCCAGGTCACACGGCTCGTAGGTGGCAAGGCGAACTGCACACCCTCTAAGTCTCACTGTAAAGCCCAGGCTCTTTCCACAGCCTGGTGGTGAGGAGCAGCTCCAGGACTAATCCCAGACATCCTGGTTAGTGGTATGTGGATCCCCCTGTGGGTGCCAGTGTAGGAGGCAGAAAGGTTGATAATACCTGATCTGAATGTGGGCACATAGCTATACCTGAACCATCTACATGCACACACCTGTGTGGGATGTGAACAGTAACCTGGAGCCCTGAGTCTTTCCCCCTGGGAGGGACAAAACTTGCAGCAGCTTCCCAGCTTCGTTCACCAATGCCTTG
>NW_007766036.1:2579-6188 GCF_000696425.1 Galeopterus variegatus
TGATTCTGCCTTTGGGAAATGCTAATGAGGACTTATAAGGCTTAGGTCCCTACATACTTTACAGTGGTTGACACCTCCCTGATTTCTCAGTTGGGTGCAGTATATAAGGGTGGGGAAAGAGGAAGATGGGGGCTTGTTAAGGGGTGAGGCGTCAAGTTCTTTCAGAAAGCAGCCCTAACAGAATCACATCCATGTGTCAGCAACTACAGATAAATCACAGAGCTATTCCTGTTAAGCTTTGAGGCAAACACAAACAAATGGGGTATGTGCTTAAAGAGTTTAGATTGGCAAACACCCTAATTTTCACATAGGCAAGAGGGCAGAGCACAGAGATTACAGAACAGGAGCTTGAGCTTGATCCCTGCCAAACACTTGGTGAGACCATGAAACAGATGGGTTCTTGCATTTAAACTTGAATTCGGTGATCACTGGGAACCAACGCTGGTTCATTAAGAAAAAATTATGAGGACTTCATCTCATTGACTAGGGTTATACATTTAGTACATTCAAGTGCAATTGCAGATGTAGTGAATTTTTATTTTGGCAAAAGTATTTTCTGGTATCGTGAGGGAAAGCATTGCTAAGTGGATACAGAGCTTGTCTTCATAAAGTGGGTTAGTGACTCTGTCGGCCAGGAAGTAAGTCTGCAGCATTATCCCAGTCCTTGTCTTATTCAATCTTTTGTTTGTTTGATTGTTTTTAAATTCATGAGTCAGGTGTAAGCATAGGGATGCTTATCAAATTTGTGGATAACAGTTGGAGAGCATAACTAACACCACAGAAGACAGAATCAAAATTCAGAACTATCCAACAGCTTTGAATGCTAATTTGAAATCTGCAAGTTGAAATGTTAGCAGGATAAATCTGGAATCTTATGTCTAGGTTAAAACCAAAATAAAGCAGTACAAATAGGAGGAGACCTGACTTGTTATTCATTTATGTGGAAAAAAAAAAAGTATTTAGTCAACCACATGCTTAATATCAGTGATATAGCTGACGTAAAAAAAAAAAAAAACAAAAAAAACAAACCCAAGCACTGTAATTGATGCAGAATAATACTCCTAATAAAAACCAGTTTTGAGCTCTTTCTGTTTTAAACAGTTTACATGTATTAACTAGTTTAATCCTCCTAATTTCCCCATGAGGTACATTTTGCATATGAAGAAACAAAGCCTCAGAGAGGACAAGTAACCCGTTTTGAGTCTTGGAATTAGTGACTTGCAAAATAAAAGTTCAAATTCAGGTCTGCTGGACTCTGTGGTCCCAAATAAAATTCAGATCAGAAGAGGAGATACACACACAAAGTGTCCTCTGTGCTAGTAAGAGCACATTTACAGTGACATTCTCTGGAGACCCCATTCGAGAAGGACCTTAAAGTACCTGGGCAGAGGAGACAGCCTGCCTGTGGAAGAGTGGCAAGTGCTGATCTGCTACCAGAGAGACTTGGAAAGTCCAGTGTTTGGTGCTGGAGACTGCCAGGCAGGGACGTGGGGACCATCAGCAGGCATAGCACTATTATAGCAAAGGAAAGGAGATGTCACTGTGCTTCATAAGGCTAAATGGAGCCATACGGTGAACGATTGCAGTAGGCCGACTTTGATTCAGTGTAAGAACACTGCCTCCTCAACTGGATCTGTCCAAAAATAAGACCGTCTATCTCTATTCAAGCACAGGCTAGGTAGCTTTCATCAAAGGATGCTGTACAGGACATTCCTGTTTTAGGTGGAAGATTGGATGAAATTATACCCAGAAACATGTCTAGCTCCAAGATTCCACACCCAGCATCTTGATTCTGGGCGGTTAGGTGTGTTTCAGAACTGCAGAGGACACAGCACTTGTCTTGGGCACCAACATGCAGGTCGGGTGTGCCCCTGGAGGAAAAAGACCAGCAGTGGCAATTTTGACTGTCTCTCGAGGAGGGTAACAGGAGCATTTGCACTGAGCATGAGTAAATGAGGACCTAGGGGAGAAGAGAAAAGGCTCCTTGGTGTAAAAGGTGGCTGAGTTTACAGTGGTAATTATTAAATGTCAAATAAACTTAAGGAGTTAGATTCACCCATATGTCTACTGCTGGCTCTAAGCCAGGGCCTCTAGAAACCATGTTAACTCTTTTAGTCCTGAGAACATTAGCTGTTGCCCTTGGATTCCCAGCAGGATTTAAATGGCCCAGAATTGGTGGGTCTTGCCTGGAAGGACCTGCCTGTCCTGGTCATTGATACCCACAAAGCAGGGAGATGATAAACTTTTTTCCAGAAATACCTTCAATGACAGGGAGCAGCTTGTGTCCACCCTCCTTCTTTAGGAGATAGATATTCAGCAATAATTGTGGTCTTAGGAGAAATCCTAAAAACGTAGTGAAACCCCCACACAGAAGGTGGTAGAGGGTCCTCCGCAGACCCACTGCTTTTCCATTCAGCCTTGTTGCCTATCCTGAGGGTCCCCTCTTGGATTCTTCCTCAAGCCATGGCTGGGCACCCAAGACCTCTGCTCTCTAGTGGAAAGAAAAGACAACCACCCACTGTCCTGGTCTTTGCCCTCAGAGGCAGGTGGGGCAAACCATTCCTAGTGCTCATCAGCCTTCACTGGGAGGCTTACTCCAAGAAGCTTTCCAGTTGTCAGCCCTTCACATTAACAGCTTTAAGTACCACCCATGGGCCTCCCACACCCACAACTCCAGTTCCAGTCTTCCACCTGTTTCCCGTCTGTGTTTTCTGACTGACATCTAGGCACGTGCATGTTTAATTTGTACACTCAAAGTGTAGAAACACATGTGTCAACTCTTGCTGACAATAGGGCTTCTTTTGTAAAGTCCATTACCTGGTTAATAACACCACATGGTTCTAGGAGTCTTGGCATTGATTTGGATTTGTCTTGTCCATCCCTAATTCCCCATCTCTAATTGCTCACCATTTGCTATCAGTTCTTCCTTTGAAAATTCTCTTGCTTCTTCTGCTGTTCCCATTGCAGCATGCTGGTTCAAAACTCTGTTATCTCCCACCTTAATTACTGCAACAACCTCACAGCCTTTCCCAGCCTCCAGGCCCTTCCCCACAACAATACGTGTGAGTGCTTCAGCCTGGCAGCAAAATCAGCTCCCTGATGCCCTATTCTCAGTACATCCTTCCCTTGCTGATGGGGCAGTTGTCATCTCCGTGTGTCCCATGGCATCAATCCTAATGCCCTTACTTGGTCCACCTCCAAACCCCCTTCCCTCCACACTCGAGCTGGTCTCACTCTCCCCACTCATGCAATGCCAGGCCTCTCTCTGTGCTGTGCCTCATGACACTCCAAGCTTCTCCCTTTCCAACGCACCACCACGTGACCTTGTCCTTCCAAGCTCAACTCAAGTCCTGGTGCTTGTAGGATTCTGACCTGGAAGAATGGCATCCACAGCCTTTTGCCATCTCTGGTCTCTGCAGCACTTGCAACTCATGTCCAGGTGTGGACTCCTGATTCAAGACTATCCAGCACTGTTCTCTGGTTATTTCATGTCATAATCATTTGAAAAACCCCAGGAGCTTTGTTTTCCCTGTAGCGCCCACAGTCTCTAGCGCAGTCTGGTTGGGTGCCTATGCAGTGTTGAGAGAACGGGGGATGTTAGCAGACTGA
>NW_007766037.1:0-343 GCF_000696425.1 Galeopterus variegatus
TCATTTCTGATGAACCTCTTGCAGTATGGTAGAGGGCAAAGAGTCTCAGGGAATTTGAAAGCTCGTTGGGCTTGCAATCAGGCAACACGGGGTCCAGATCAGACCCTGCTACTTGTTAGCTGGACTGTTTACTTAACCTCTCTGAGGCTTGTTTCCTCCATCTATCAATGCAGATAATATCTACAGTACAGGGTTGTTTTGAGAATTATATAAAATACTATATGGTGCGAAAGTGCTTGGCACATGGTCAGTGCTAATAAATACTATCTATTTTTATTATTAATAGAAATAATGGACCCTCATTTGTGTACCCACAGGAGACTCCTCCTCAGGCCATCAGAGC
>NW_007766037.1:5641-6188 GCF_000696425.1 Galeopterus variegatus
CACCCCTCCCCCCACTGCCGCCCCCGAGCTCTGCGCGCTGCGCCCCAGCCCCAGCAGCGTGCACAACTTTGGAAGTCCCGCAGCGCTCCGAGAGGTGGCAGAGTCCGCGCCCTGGCCCGGGGCCGGACCCGGCCGGCACCGCCGCGTCTGGGGGAGCGAGAGAGTCGGTAATCGCTTCGGGGATCTAAGCAGACAGACATAGGACCCGGAGCCCGCATCAGCACCTAAAGGCTGCCTCCCGGGTGGGCGCGGGCCCCGCACACGGTAAGACCTCCTGCTTTCGCTCAGGCTGAAGAGTCAAGGTGTATGTACTCGTATATATTTAATTTCCTGTCCTCCATCCGAGTCATCAGGCCACCGATGGTTTTTGTTCTCCCTTCTTGAAGAATAAGTCTTTCTTTACCCATCAGCTCGCCCCACTCTCTCCCGCCGCTTACAAATAAAACTTGGCTGTGTTTAGGCGCTCGGAGCGAGAAGGCGCCGACCCGAAGAGTCCTGAGCGCCGGCCGGGCGCCGTTCGCCGCAGCCGGGCCCATGGGCCACTAGC
>NW_007766038.1:0-540 GCF_000696425.1 Galeopterus variegatus
TGTGGATCAAAGAAGAGTTGTTGTTTCTTTCAGTTTGTTCAGTTTTTTACTTGTTAGGGTGGAATGGTTACTTCTAAGCTCCTTACATGATGGACCAGAAACTGAAAGTTCAAGAAAAGCTTTTGAAGAAGCTATGAACAGTAAACAGTGCAGTTGATGTAGAAATTTGCATTGAGCCCACTCACTTTAAATTCTTTGTACTGCTAGGCAAACCGAAAATACATGTTTAGAGCTAACAAATATTACAAGAAAACGGCAATGGAAGTGAGAGTTTATTATTTTATATTTACTTTTTTCCATTGTTCTTTTCCCTTTTCTGCTTTCTTGTGGATTCTTTTTCTGTCTTTTATCTTCTCTTTGACTTACTAGCTATAACTCTTTATTGCCTTACTTAAGTGGTTGCTTTAGAGCTTACGTGATATATATATTTATCTTATAACTTTTTACCTTCAAGTTCTATTATACTACTTTAGATATAACATGAGAACCTTACAATTGTATTCTTCCATTTCTTCCCTCCAGGCCTTTGTGCTATTACTA
>NW_007766038.1:5895-6188 GCF_000696425.1 Galeopterus variegatus
AAACTCCCAAAGGTTGGGAGGGTATTGACAGGATCCCCCTGGAGTTTTTGACTCTTAGACTTGCCCACACTAAGCCTTTTGCAATTTGTCCATTGCAATTCAGGTTTTCCTACCCCAGCACTGGAGGTTTCTGCTTCTGGTTTGTGGATTCTGTAAATTCTGATTCTTTGTATTCACCTGTTGGACTCTTCAATTCTGGGGGCAGTGATTTGCCCTGTGGCCTTAATTCTCTTGTGGATCAAAGAAGAGTTGTTGTTTCTTTCAGTTTGTTCAGTTTTTTACTTGTTAGGGTG
>NW_007766039.1:0-205 GCF_000696425.1 Galeopterus variegatus
TTTACTTTTAGTCATCCTACTGAACGTTTAATGGTAAGTTAGTTGTGACATCAATTTGTGGGTCTTTGATGATTATTGATTTTGAGCACCTTTTAACTCTATCCACTCTGATGTGCAGTGTCACCTTTGCCATTAGAAAGTATCTCTATATGTTTTGTTCTGTCTTTGAATACTTTCTTCTGTTCCATTTGACAATTTGGTAGAC
>NW_007766039.1:3286-3801 GCF_000696425.1 Galeopterus variegatus
ACCGGCCGCACCGCGCTCAGCCAGTGAGCGCTGTGAGTGCACCGGTCATCCCTGTATAGGACCGGAACCCGCGGCGGGAGCGCTGCTGCGTTCCCAGCGCCTCACTCTCCCGAGTGAGCTACGGGCTTGGCCCAAGCTCCCCATCTTTAACTATGATTTGTTCTCCGTAGTTTGTATCTTGAGCCGGTTCTTCCTTATCTGACCCACTATCTCCACTCCTTTACCCCCTCCCCCCAAACGACTCTTTGAATGAGTTGTCAGAAAAAACATGAACCCAGATTTGGGAAGATTAGAATGAGTTAATAGAGTATTCAATAGGCATCTCTGAGCTACCTTGGATTTATTTTCTTTCTTCTTGATATTTTCTATACTTCTCTGTATACCCACTCAGTTAGAAATCCATTCTTCTCATTGCATAGGTGGTTGGTAATGAAATAGAAATTTTGCACAGTTAGTGGAAATGAAAAATGGTGCAGCAGCTTTGGAAAAAAGTCTGGCAGATCCTCAATAGTTAA
>NW_007766039.1:5118-6188 GCF_000696425.1 Galeopterus variegatus
TGATTAGTTGAAATTATAATGTTCACAGATTTCTCTTTGATGAACTTTTTGATAAGGTACAACTCACATATAAAAATATATTCACAAATCATATCATAAACATTCACGTACATACAGATATCATAAATACAGAGTTTTTAATAAGTTTTTTACATATTGAGCACACATTTTTAACTACTAACCATACTAAGTAGAACACTGTCAGTCTCCCAGGAACACCCTCTGCCTACTCCTGGTCACTAACTCTACTCTTTTCAATGCGTCTTCTAATTTCACTTTCAACTAGAACACTGTCAGTCTCCCAGGAGCACCCTCTGCCTCCTCCTGGTCACTAACTCTACTCTTTTCAATGCATCTTCTAATTTCACTTTCAACAGTATTGTTTAGTTTTGTGAATTTTTGAATTTTATAAAAAAACATAGATAATGAGCTATTTTGATTCTAACTACTTTTGAAAATTTTTTATTCGTGTGATATGCACCCACGTTCTTCGAACATAGATAATTAGCTATTTTGATTCTAACTAATTTTGAAATTTTTTTATTCATGTGATATGCACCCACGTTCTTCGATGTTGTAACACTGTGTATTTTTATTCGTTCATAGCATTTCGTTGTATGGACCTGTCTCATTTTATGCATTCATTTTACCATTTATTTGTATTTAGGATGTTCCCATTTCTGGGCTGTTATAAACAATGCCATGAGTGTCATTGTACATTTGCTTCTGTGCACATCTCTACAAGCCTTTGAGTGGAAGGACTGGAGCACAGGGGCTGTGCATGGCCAGTGTCTATTCTCAAACTTGGGCTGCCACTTTATAGTCCCCCAAACAAGTTTGTGGACATTCTAGTTGCTCCTTTTTCACTGTATTTGGTATTGTTAGACTTTTTACTTTTAGTTATCCTACTGAATGTTTAATGGTAAGTTAGTTGTGATATCAATTTGTGGATCTATGATGATTATTGATTTTGAGCACCTTTTAACTCTATCCACTCTGAAGTGCAGTCTCACCTTTGCCATTAAAAAGTATCTCAATATGTGTTGTTCTGTCTTTGAATACTTTCTTCT
>NW_007766040.1:0-460 GCF_000696425.1 Galeopterus variegatus
AGAGGACAGGCCAATCAAAAACCTTTGTAAACTGTAGCCACAGCCCTAACAAAAACCATTATTGGTACCTACAAAGGCAATGTGACTCCCCACCCGGTGGCTTCCATGTGGCTCTCAGAAGTGTGTAAATCATAGAAGTAGAGAGTAGAATGGTGGTTACCAGAGGCTGGGGTATGGAGAGGGAATGGGGAGATGTTGGTCAAAAAGTACAAAGTTTCAGTCAGACAGGAGGAATAAGATTTTGAGAGTTATTGCATAGCATGGTGACTATAGTTAGTAATGTGCTGTACTCATATGATTTGGAATTACCAAGAATAAATTTCAAATGTCTCACTACAAAAAAAAAATGATGGTAAGCGAGGTGATGGATATGTTAATTAGCTTGATTTAATCATTGCACATTGTATACTTTCATCAAAACATCCTCTTGTACCCCATAATTGTATATAATTGTATACAA
>NW_007766040.1:5959-6188 GCF_000696425.1 Galeopterus variegatus
GTTGGAGGTACTCTTACAAATCACATTCCACAGGGAAATAGTTATACAAAATATTATAAATGCACTTACATGTATGAAGGGAGAGTGAACATTTATCAAATTATCAAAAATATACATATTTATATAGATATAATTTCCAAATAGAGTAACTGTTCTAAATTATACTTATACTGTACTATCAAGGGGCCACTGTATATTTTTAGAGAGAACTAATGTAAACCTCGGGTCT
>NW_007766041.1:0-213 GCF_000696425.1 Galeopterus variegatus
GTGCCTCTCTTTTCATAGTGCTGCTCTGTTCCCTGGATGGGACTTAGTTTGAAGCTTCTGAGGCATAAGAAGAAAGATGTCAGTCACACCACCGCGGAGTGAGAACAGAAACTCAGGCTCATGCCAGCAGCTTCTAGCCTAAAAATACTTAGCTCAGCGTGCGGTAGCTTTTTTCTCTCTTTTCTTCCGGTAGACCAACTCTAGGTGGATAGG
>NW_007766041.1:5707-6188 GCF_000696425.1 Galeopterus variegatus
GGACCTGTTGGGAATGTTTCCAATTTCCTCTGGCAGAAGTGGCCAGGTGCTGTCTGTAAGGCGGAGGGGGAGGGCCTGTGCTGCTCTCTTCCTGCCAAGATGCATAGCCCCATGTTTGAAGTCATCAGGAGAGCTTCATGAGGAAGCCCGGGTGTGTGAGTGCCACAGAAAGAAAGAAGAAGGAACTGGCATGGGGTGGGGACAAAGATACCACAGATATGGGACTCTTCCTGCAAGAAAAAAGTGAGACTCTGTGGCTGGCAGCCAGGCAAGCAGCCATAAAACAGCAGAGAGACAGAGACTCACAGAATGTTAAGGCGTGGAATGGCCTAACCTCTGCAATTTTATAAAAGAGGAAACTGAGACCCAGTAAGGATCACCCATTCATTCACCAGACATTTCTCAAGAGCCAGTTATACACCAGGACCTGAGCCAGCGTTACGGTTAAATATTGCTGCACAACACATCACCCCAAAACTCA
>NW_007766042.1:0-268 GCF_000696425.1 Galeopterus variegatus
GAATAAATTCGCAGGACAGGATGGAGCACTGTAGATCTCACCCAGGAATTTTGTTAAGAAACAGACGTGAGTGTGCCAACTGTCTACTCAGGGGGACAAACAGTCATAAATGTCCTACTAAGAAAGGAAATGAACAACACCTATTATGTGGTGGTCTCTATCCCATGTGTTAGATCCTGTAACTCACAGCTGCCCTGAATAGTACTGTTACATATGTGACCTAGGACCAGGGAGGTTAAGTAAGTTGCCCATGGTCACACAGCTACTA
>NW_007766042.1:5891-6188 GCF_000696425.1 Galeopterus variegatus
TTTAAAAACTCTCAAAATTAATAATAAGAAAACAAGCAACCTAATTTTATAAATGGGACAAAGAACTGAACACGTGTTTCACCAAAGAAGATATATGGATAGCAAATAAACACATCATTAATTACCAGGGGAATGTAAATTTAAACAACGAGATATGATTACACACCTATTAGAATGTCTAAAATTTAAAATACTGGCCACACCAAGTGCTGGTGAGGATGTGGAGAAACTGGAAATCTCACTCACTGCTGGTAAGAGTGCAACATGGTACATCTACCACGTTTTAGAAAACAGTTT
>NW_007766043.1:0-283 GCF_000696425.1 Galeopterus variegatus
CAATTATCTGACTTCCTTACTGAAGGAATAAATGAGAAGATGGTCTGTAAAAGAATGAACTTTATTCTTGAGAACAACAACTAGTGGGATTTCCCCAAATTCCTTAGAATATACTTCGAAAGGAATTGTTTCACTTGTGACACATTTCTGATGCATATATGTAGGTGCACACACATATATGCATATATACACACACACATATAAGCACACATACATGCATACACACACACACAGTTTATGTGTATAATTTCTATATAATGAGAGGCAGAATGTTGTACAAGAG
>NW_007766043.1:5494-6188 GCF_000696425.1 Galeopterus variegatus
TTAGGCTCTAGGCTGTGTCATAAAATAAGTCTCAGTAAGTTTTAGAATTTCAAAAGTTTAACATTCCTAAAGGGGTTAAATTTAATATCTGAATTAATCTATCAAAATCTACTTCTTAATATTAGGTCTTATTGAGGTATTTTAAGCTAGAGCAACTGACTCTGTTGTACTGAATTCAATTGTGAACATCTTGCTTTGACCTTTAACAAGCTTCTAGAGATGTGTAAAAACATGAAAACATTAATAAGTTATTACCCTTACCTGCATCTGTCAGTGAGAAACATCATTTTGATTCAACATGCATTCCTGCTATTTTTTCTCTGATAGTTACAAAGATGATTTTGTATTTCCATGTGCTTTTGAGTTATTTATCCCATAGTTACTGCTTTAGACTAACCACTTATCAACTGTACTCTAAACTTCTGGTCTCCAGATTGATTATAACTATGCAAAGACACCGAGGGTTAATTACCACTGGACTCCTTTAAATAGCACATAACACCTTCTATGATCATTTCTGTTCTTGTTGTCTGTACTTTTCTTAACAAGCTCCCCAGCCTCCAATACATCTTTCCTCTGGTATCTTTATTCTTTCATAAATAGAGATTTGGGGGAGTTCTTTGAACAGTTGCACAATTATCTGACTTCCTTACTGAAGGAATAAATGAGAAGATGGTCTGTAAAAGAATGAACT
>NW_007766044.1:0-573 GCF_000696425.1 Galeopterus variegatus
CTCTTAAAAAATCATATCTGGCCATACAGGTTCTGCATTCCCTCAAAGCAACAGCAGCCGGGTGCTAAACGGCGACTGCCCCCTTTACACAGGACTGATGTATCAACCATAGTCCCCACCCATCCCTATTGCCCCCAATGCTGAAATTAGATATCACTAGCCATTTATCCACATGGCTCCACTGGGTTTTTTTCTTGCTTTTGTTTTTGTTTTAGTCATAAAAACATTTATATTGGTACCATGTCTTTATTAAAAGTGGGAAAATACAACACTAGACCTTAAGGATCACATATTCAACACAAATGGGAAAAGGCATTTATATGGGCATAAAAATCTTCCTATGTTGTGTTTAATGCACATGGAAGAAGATCTGCGTTGATAGCTCTCACACCCCTCCCTCTCTCCCTCCTTCCTTCTCTCTCCTTCCTCCCCTCTGCCCTATTCCCTCTCTCCCTCCCTTCCCCCTCCCCTTCTCTTTTTCTTCCTCTCTCCGTCTCTTTCTCTATTTCAATAGTTAGCAGATGTAATCAATTTTTGTTAATAACATTAAGTTGATTTCATTTTTAGTCTTAT
>NW_007766044.1:5816-6188 GCF_000696425.1 Galeopterus variegatus
ATATTTAAAAACTGCTATGGTGTTTTTAAAAACACACTTTGCTCATTTTATTTAACTTAAAAGTTCTGATTATGCTATAGTCTAAAACGCCAGCCTGTTTCTGCTGCAATGTCAGCAACTGAAGGGGAAAGTAGAGAATTTGAGGGGAGGAATGAATCTCACATTTTATTTCTTGTTTTTCAGTTATTCTTTCAGGGCTCAGATGACAAACCAGACGTCCTCAATGTAAATGTAGCCTGAAATAGGTTTACAAAAAACTGATTCAATATTTTAAAAGTTGGAGATTTCACATAAAACTGAATTTTCAACATCTCTTAAAAAATCATATCTGGCCATACAGGTTCTGCATTCCCTCAAAGCAACAGCAGCCGG
>NW_007766045.1:0-308 GCF_000696425.1 Galeopterus variegatus
TGTCAGAATCTGAAAGAGGATGTTCAGAGCTGGAATATATTGTTTACTTCCTGATATTATTAATTTATTTCTAGAAATAGGGTCAAACCTTTCTCATGTTTGCCTTTAAAGATAAACTGTGGTGCCATGTAAAGGTTCATCTTGAAGGTACCCAGAGGAATCCTGAATCCAGAAACCTCCAGCATCTGCAGGAAGAATCAGGTATTTTTCTGAAAGCTTGCTCTGCTGGAGAAAGAGCCATCAGTTCTGGTTCTTTGGGGACTTTACACTGAGCCAATGATTACATTTTACTGGGATTTTGGAGGGGG
>NW_007766045.1:2886-4083 GCF_000696425.1 Galeopterus variegatus
ATTGCAACAACGAAGATGGCATTAAGGAAGCCATCTTAAAATATGGATTGGTCTTAGACTCTTATTAGGAAGTTTCTGATAGCATTGTTTTAAAAACTCAATTGCATAACAAAAAATAAAGTTTTAGCAGCTTTTTATAACCATCATTAAAAGATAACCCTCCTCAAACCATACTGTAGTGAAGGGATCAGAAACTTTCATCAATTTGAAGGAAGCTGAATGGCTTGTAGGATTGGTAATTGTCTATCGATGTGACCCATTCGTGTCTTGCCCAGATTGCAGTTAACAGAGAGCTGTTGTTCGCTGACAGGGTGTTTGATGGTTTCTAGGAAATGAGTGGCTGTTTCCATTCCTGTTCCAAATGGACAGGTGTCTACATCAGAATTGGCAACCTGGTTGGCAGACTCAAAGAGTGGCCAACGAGCAAATTGTTTATGGAGAATAAACTTCCCTCCCTCCTGTGATGACTGTGCACACGTGTGAGTGCTGATAGTGGTGGTGGGGTGGGGGGTGGGGGGACTGGAATGGAGAAGCTGGAGGCAGAAAGACTGATACAGGTTCATGAATCATAAAGGAGCTGAAGCCCTTTTGTTCCAAGTGGTGCCATATGCAACTGCACCACTCCTGGAGCTCATCTTTTGCTTAAACACATTGTGTGCTAAGTGCACAAATAAAAGTCCATAAAAGGTATTTAGTCTTCTTTGGGATGCTCATATCAATCTCAACCAATAAAATAAAATAAGGTTTCTTACACTTTGTTAAATCAGCAATGTTTTCATTCATCTTTCCCTTCTTAAAGAAAGTGTCCTTGTTTTCATCCCTTCGGATGAATTGAAGGTGCTTAAATACTAAATATGAGGAAGAACCTGGGAGAATCATACCTGAAAATACTAATGAAAAGTAGAAGTGTCTCTCTTGTCCTCCATAGGAAATGTTACATGTTATCACATAATACCCAAGGATGACCATTAGATACATGAAAGTATTTATCTCTCCTTTGATTTTCACACATATTACTTATAATCTCAAGTTATTATTCATGCAATGATTTTTACTACCTAAGTGTTATATATATTTTTTTCCTTGTTTTGAGACTGGCCGCACCGTGCTCAACCAGTGAGTGCTGTGAGTGCACTGGTCATCCCTATATAGGATCCGAACCCGTGGCGGGAGTGCTGCTGCGCTCCCAGTGCCGCA
>NW_007766045.1:5796-6188 GCF_000696425.1 Galeopterus variegatus
TCAGAGAACCAGTGGAAATGAGTGAAGTATTCACTTTAGGAAGGAAATTCATTTTTCAAGATTTCCACTTGGTAGTTTTCAAAGTATGGATCTAGAGGCTTTGTTGATAGAGGATGGCAGGAATGAGTCCAAAGTTGAGATGTAGGCCTGCTTAGCCTCTTTGTCCTGTGGCCATAACTTATACCCAGCCCTCTCATGGATTTGTATCACTGAGTGGTTGTGACAGACCTCAGCAATAGTGGATGGGTCTGAACAGTCCGAGTTCACCTTTACCTCTGCAGGAAATACATGATATAAAAATCAAGGTATACTTTTCACTGAACTAAAAATGTGTCAGAATCTGAAAGAGGATGTTCAGAGCTGGAATATATTGTTTACTTCCTGATATTATT
>NW_007766046.1:0-2405 GCF_000696425.1 Galeopterus variegatus
AACAGAAACATTCAGTCTATAACATTATCTGAGAGTTACTGTGTGTGCACACATTAATCCGTGGATGTGTGTGCACACTACACGCATGCCCTGTGTACGCTAAATGGAAGATACATCATGAATGGTATATTAGTTGCTGTGTTATTTCACATTTAAGCTACTATATCAGTTGTTTCTTTATTTTTTTTTAATTTTATTTATTTATTTTTCCTTTTTGTCTTTTTTACTGACCGGTAACGGGATCGCAACCCTCGGTGTTGTGCCGGCACCGCGCTCAGCCAGTGAGCGGGAACCGGTCTCCACATGGGATCCGAACCCTCGGCGGGAGCGCTGCCGCTCTCCCAAGCGGCGCACTCTCCAGTGCGCCACCGGGCCGGACCAACTACTATATCAGTTGTTTCTTTAAATCAGGCACATTTAATAGCAAACATGAATATTAGTAATTAACCAAATATTGATTTATTCTCTCATGTAATAAAAAGCTCAGAGGTAAATGTTTGTTGGCACTGGTTCAATGGTTCAAGAGCTTGAGGCTGTTAGGGCCAAGGTCCTCGTGTTTCTCTTGCCTTTCTTTCATGGGTGTAAGATGATGAATTACAGTTACATTTCCAACTTTTGTATCCACATTCCAGGTAGGAGAAAGGAAAGAGAAGAAAGGGCAAAAAAGTGTGCACCAGTTGAGTCTTTTAAGGCTTTTCCAGAAACCCTACCCAATGACTTCTGCTTACATTTTGTTGACCAGAACTTAGGAAAGACTCAGTCCTGGTCCCAGAATAAATTTTAATATTACAGCTAAGTTATAAATACGTTGCATGGCAAGAGTCTGGTGCACCATGAACCCTATTTTACGGTCAAGATCATGTGGCACACTCTGAGTGTTCTAGTCTGTCTTTCCCACGACTGTCCAGGGTAACTACGAACCAGGAAGGAAATTTGTAGAAGTAAATTCCATCTGACAAGCACAAATAAATATATTCAACTGCCTGTATTCTAAGCCTATCCAAGCAATGCCACCATCATGCAAACAGAAGAAGCCAAGTTGGTAACAATGCACATGCAATGGTCAAAAAATACTGATTTTAATATCTGATCAAATGCACCCAGGACAGAGAAACTGAAAGGAGTATCAGTTTGGGGACAGTAGCAGGGATGATGTGTGCTGTGTGTTTTTCCATATACTTTGTGAAGGAAATAAAAGACAGAAGTCTAGTGAGGCTAGCCAAATAGGCTGACAGAGGGTCTGGCATGATTATAGAAGTGCTTACTTGCAGATCTCTTTCCGATCACTTTGTGACAGCGTTTGATTTGACTTTTGGTTCAGTTCCACTGGGGGATGTGCATAAAACTCATTCCACATTAAAATGCAGTGAGAATTTGTACCTCTTCACTATCCCATCTCTTCCGTATCCCTGAGATGGAATGATCACATCCTCCAAGCTTCATGGTTTCAAAGACCTTTCCTTAAAAATTCGAACAATATTGCCTATTTCAGGTTTAAAGGAGTATTTTTTTATATTTGCCAAATTGTAACCATTTGTACCCTCCAACAGTATTCAACAAGTGTCAAAAATCATTATGAGCACATTGCTAGTGTGGTAACGTGCACGTGTCATTCAACTCTTTAATATATTTACTTTGTAGAGTGACTTCTATTAAAAATTACTGAACCATTCGTAAATGATATAAAGTATTTAAGGTCTATGAAGATGTTTGGCTCCTCTGATGAGTACTCTTACTAATTACTTCTTTAAACTTGCCCTTAACTCCCCAGGGGTTCCATATTTAAATTGGTCCAATGAACTGGTTTCACAGGGTGTTACTGAAGCAGGGAAACAGAATTGGAGTTCATCTCTTTACTTCTTTACTCTTATCTCATCTTCTGCTAGGCCTCCACACATGGGCCATAAGGGGAGAGCAGCTGTGTGTCTAGCTCCATCACAATTGTGCACTGAGAATACAAAGCGGCTAACATTAATATTAATAATTTTCTCTGTGTCTTTCTCGCCAGCCTGAGGGCATATCAAAACAGGATTGTATCTCTTTTCTAGGACCTTTAAACTTTCTACTATATAGCTCAGCTAGCATGTGTATACATCTTTATTATATGCTGTCTTTTTTTTTTTAGCTCTATCTTGGTTCCATTTTGTATTCCCATCCTTGTTTATTTAAATCTGTTTTAACTAATATTTTATAGGTCATATATCTCACTGTAAGCTTCCTTAAATGATTTTTGGAATAGGAAGAACCTGTATATAAATTAACAAACCCCAGTAAAAGTCTTTGAAGCTCCCTCAAGTCTCGTTGTGGGAAGTGGGTTCAATGTTGGTGACAAAATTCTTCTTCCGCAATTGATGAAGAAATTATTTCTTTCACATATTTTCTTGGGTATCACCAATGGGTACACA
>NW_007766046.1:5575-6188 GCF_000696425.1 Galeopterus variegatus
CTATCTATCTATCTATCTATCTATCTATCTATCTATCTATCTATCTATCTATCTATCCTTTCTAATGTCCTATTAGTCCCGTCTCTCTGGACAATCCTGAATAATACACCAGCCATACCTGCCAAGAATCTTGCACCACTTTGAGGAGGTATACAATATTTTTTACAAATTCAGTGTACATAGAGGAGGGCTTACAAATAAACTTCCAGGGCTAACTTCTCAGTCAGTTTGGGAAGGAGCTTGCAATATTTTGCAATATTAGGCAGTTATTGAAGTTTGTATAGATTGTCTGTGGGTATATCTGGATACGCCCAGCCCTCTGGTTTCAACAGCCCCTGAAGGGTGGTTTCCATACCTCCTTCTCACTTCCCTGGGGCTAGCTCAGCCCCACATGCATCTCTTGGCATTGCTTGGCAAGTGATTTGACAGGTGGTTGAGAAGGAAATGACAAACCACAACAATAATAATGCCCGTATTTCAAAAGCACTTGCCATGTGCCAGACATTCTATTAGAGACTTTCTGTACATTATTTCATTTTATTTTCAGATGCGAAGTAGGTATTTTCCATATTTTCCATATGACTAGCCTCGGACTAAGTAATCTATTCAAGAT
>NW_007766047.1:0-980 GCF_000696425.1 Galeopterus variegatus
AAAAAAAAATTGCTTGGAAAAGATATGCTATGGCAGCAAAGAAGAATTATAAGGCCATGCAGGGAATTAGAACATTGTTGATTCCAGACCCTGGGGAGATATCATTGCTTGTAGGTTTATTTTATTTCTCTTGTTTGGTTGGGTCAAGAGGATTTTAGAAGAAATTTCAGAGATTATTTAGGATTGGGTTGTAGCTATGGAGTACTTGAAATGTGGCTAGTTGGGAATAAGAAATTAAATTTTTACTTTATTTAAAGTTAAAATTAAATGAAAAGGTAAAAATAACTATATCCAATTCAGTTGTTGGAAAACTTTTATGACATCCAAATACAAATTAAATATTTCTGATGAAATTTAGCACTCAAACTGAGAAGTACAATAAATGTATGACACACACTGGACTTTGAAGGCTCAGTATGAAAAAATGTGAAATGTTTCATTCATAATTTCTTTACATTGACTCCATATTAAAATGACAGTATTTTGAATCAATCGAGTTAAACTAAGTACATAATTAAAATTAACTTTATCTATTTCTTTTTTTACCTTTTAAATGTGACTACTGGCTTTTAGTCGAGATGGCAGAATAGAGAATCCCCAGCATCACTCTCTCCCACAAATAAGCCAATTCACAACTATTAAAAAGCAACAACAGCCAAGCTGAGGTCACTAGAGCTCAGGGGAAGAGGAGGAGAGACCTACAGAGTGCATGAAGGGGGAGAAGCCATGATGAGAGAAAGAAAGGACATCTCCCACCAGTTTGAATCCTGGCCACTTCAAGGCTGGTCCTGGTGAGCACACTGAGCAAGGGCTGGCAAAAGCCACAGCTGTGCCCTTCAGATGAAGTTGCTTGTAGGCTACAGGGGAGAAGAGGGCCTTGGTGGCCCGAGGCAAGCAAGACCATTAACAGGGTTCCCGTGGACCCACATGAGAGCAAGGGGCCACAGACAACTGAAAAAAGGAGCCACTCAGAGGCCTGT
>NW_007766047.1:1841-3222 GCF_000696425.1 Galeopterus variegatus
AAAAAATAAATAAAATAAATTTGACTACTAGAAATTTTTTAATTACACATGAGGTTCACATTATATTTCTGTTGGACTGCACTGATCTAAACCTTGCTGCTACTCCTGCTGATTTCTGGAATCATCAATTCTGTAATCATTATTTCTGATGATTTTGTGATGATGATCATTTTATAATTTCATGATTTCATATTGATGATGATGGAATCATCCCAATTGCTGGAAATCATCTTTCCTGAAATTAGATTCCTACAAAAGATCCTATGGGCTGAATCCTCTTATACTCTTGAAAATTTTAAGCCTGTTGTCTGGAGTGATATGAAAAAGTTTATGTCAAACCAAATTAAACTTATGCTAATTCAGTCATAATACAAGTCCAGCTCTGAATCAGGTGCTACTAGGAACTAGAGGTAATTTCCAAGAGTTTATGACTTGTCAAGCGAAACAGAAGGCTCAAAAAATTGCAAGCAACAGAAGGTAGAGCTACATGACTCCAAAACAAGCTGTGGTGGGGCCACCAGAAATGTATAAGGCTCCCAGTTAAATATGAATTTCAGGTAAACGATGAATAATTTTTTAGCATAAGTATGTCCCATGCAACACTAGAATGTCCTGCGTGTTTATTTGTTAACTCTGGCAACCCTAAGAAGCAAGGGCTATAGAATATCAGAGAGGAGAGAAATCCCTTCTCTTGGAAGAATCTAGCCCAGTTCTACAAGGGTCTAGGAATATGCATTGAACTGTCTACTTTCTTTAGTTAAATAAATAANACAGGGCTCAAGTGCTGGTCCCTACAGGAAGTTTCCCCATTTCAGACATAAGCAAAGGACAACAAATTAGTTATAGTGCAGAGTTTAAGTGGTGCAAACAGTGAATAATCCAACACAGAACTGAAAGGAAAAACAAAATACTCACAGATCGGATAAAAAGTTTGATATTAACTAATAAAGATCTAAAACCACCAAAGAAGACCTATAAAATTTAAAAGGACCAGAAGTCCCCTGTGCTCTCAAGCCAGGGAGGGTGGTGGCCTGTGGGCATCAGCCATGCACCTCTAACATCCACAGCCAGCCCAGAGACGACCACTGAGCTGCCATAGGAAGCACCCCAGACTCCCAATCCAGGAGGTGGGGGGGACTCTGGCCTCCGCTGTGCCCCTCTGACATCTGCAACCAGCCCAGCAATGACTGAGCCATCACTGGAAGCCCCCTGGTCCCCCGGCCAGAATGAGGGGAGTGCCATGGGCCTTGGCCTCCTACCTCCTCCTCCCACCTTATTTCCTTCTCCCTTCCCTTCTCCCACTCCTCCCCAACTGCTTCACAACACCACCTTAGAATGTAAACAAATAATATTAATAAATAAATAAAATTGAAGGAAAAAA
>NW_007766047.1:4593-6188 GCF_000696425.1 Galeopterus variegatus
TGACTTTTCTCTTAGTCCACATGGTGTCATGGGTAGGAACCATGTGTTACTGCAGGAAGAAGTTTTCAGTAGCAGCCAGAGTATAGGACTTAGTGAATTAAACCCAGAGACAGACTTAAACTGTCACAGGACCTATAGTAAAACAAGGAGGAAACAAAATCACAAATCCTGAAAAGTACCATGCTCTTCTCCTGGTAATGGCCAGCAGATCTGGGAATGGCCAAAGGATTTTTCTTGCAGTAAAAACATCGGATTGAACAGATATCTGTATGGGCACCAAGACCTAAGGACTCATTTGGATTCTTCATGCCCCCAACACCCTTTCCCATTTTAAGGCTGAAACAAGGCAGGTGGAGAGGGCACCTATGAGAAATCAGAGAGGAAGTGGTGAATTAACCTGTTCTATATCTATAGACACACACTGAGCCTAGGAAACCTCACAAAATTCTCCAAGTGTTTAGGGAATAGGGTGCTATCTGAAGCTAGAGATCCAAAGTATTCTATCTACTGTCATTTATCTGGCAAAGGGAAACTTCATCCCTGGGTTCCCAGTCCTGGGATTCCAGAAGGACTAATAGCTGAAAGGCGTGATCTCACATAATTCGCCTAACATCAGAGATGCTTCTTTCCCTCACAGATGGGCCACCTTCCACCCTCAAATACCTTCTTCTTTACCATTACTTTTCTTTTTGCCCTCTTGGCCGAATCTGAGCAGGTTATGGCACTTAGAGTCCCTGCAGAATGTTACATTTCACTCAGATGTTTGAGCTGACTAACATCTCATCAGTGTGATTCCTGCCTTTGGATTTGCCATAGCCAGGATGTTCCCAGTCATTAAAGACATGTCACAGAGTCCTAAAAGAAAGTTAATTGTCATTTAGAAATTTTATTAGTATTTATGGAGTGGTTGAGGGAAGGATCATGTTAAAACTAAACCAAACGATTCCAGATGAAGCATCCTACGCACTTGATTTTCTGAGTCATTCTAATAACTGCTTTGGTGGCCCATTGTCACAGCACATGTTAGACTGCTGGCTTTTGACATTTGTTTAGAAAATGCCTACAATGACTGGGCTGCAAACCAAAGAGATTGTGACATACTGTTAAAAATTATAAAGCCACATTTCCTTATCCACTTACCGCAAATGAACATACAGCTTGGGTCTGTAGATATTTGAATGTGAATATGGAAAACTTCTTCAAGATAAAGGGTGTATAAATATGTGGGTGAATTTATATAAATATTAATTTCATAAATAAAAATAATGTCTTGGTGAGTTTAAAAATATAGAAAGAATCAACCTATATGACAATAATTGAATGTAAGTCAGAGGGTAAAAGTAGTTAAAGAGTTCAATGGTTTTTGACTTGTCCAGGAAGAGGGTGAAAATACCAATTAAAATTAGATTTTGATAAATTATAAACATTTAATGTAATCTATAGGGTAGCGACTAATTCTTAATTCCAAGATGATATAAGGATTAAATGGAATAAGCAGGACAGGACAAATAGAAAGCACAAAGTAAGATGGTAGTTTTAAATTCAAATGCATCAATAATCATTAAATATAAATGGACTAAACATTTCAATTAAAA
>NW_007766048.1:0-846 GCF_000696425.1 Galeopterus variegatus
CTGTTGAATGGATACAAAAATATGCATAAATGATAACCACATTCTAAAAACTAACATTAAGATGAACACCATGTGCCCACTATCCAACTGAAAAAGATAAAGCCATAACAGTCTTCTTTATTAAATTTTGGAACTTCATTTAGACAAATATTAGACCCTCTATTGTATTTCATGTATCTCATGACTTTTATCTTATATTTTCTATCTTTTTTTCTCTCTAGGCTGTGTTTTGCATATTTTCTTTCTTTTTTCATATCTATCTTCCAGTTCACTAATTTTAGCTTCATGTGTGTCTAGTCTGCTGCAAAAACACCAACAACACGGCTCTAGTTTGGGATTTAAGATTGCCACTGGACTCATCAGGCACAATCAGGTTTTGATCTAATCCTACATTTATGTAGCTTTACATCTGGATACCAAAGAAGTACAGAATCTTCATCTCATCAGGAGCCCCCCCAAACTAAACAAGTACGTGGCTTGTTTTGTCCCCTCAACCACGTAGGCTGTATACACAACAAACAGGCATAATATCCAGATGATACTCTCCTTGTCCACAAAAGATTTACATTTGCATATATCAGTCACCCAGGCTATTGGCAGTAGCAATACTAGATCACCTTACTCTAATCAGAGGTTGAACAGATTTGAACCAAGTTTTCAGTCCCTGAGAATACTGATCTATTTAAGGTATAATATTATCCTTAGGATGTATTCCTGCAGAGTTCTGCCCTCCTTAGTGGGCTCTACCCCTGGTGATTATTATATTTATGGAAATCACTTAGACATTGTTCTTTATAGTTCTTACTTAGTGCCTTTTTATTTAAGTTTATTGAAATGTTATTTATG
>NW_007766048.1:5707-6188 GCF_000696425.1 Galeopterus variegatus
ATTTGGTGCAATTGATAAATTAATACAAACTGCTAGTATATATTCATTTACTGGAAAGAACCTTCCCTCTTTATATGCAGGCAGGCAATTACTATCCACTCTTCAAGGTCTAATTCATCAAGAGCCTGTGATGCTGATGAATTCCTGTCTTCAATTTTCAGCTTTCTCCAAGATCCCTAGTTAAAAGCAATAGTTCCATTTTTTTACTGTTACTCCTGTTCCATGAGATGTTTAAAACATGAACCCCCAAATTAAATTCAAAATTTTGGAAGTACAGGAGTGTAATTTTTTTCTTCTGCAGAGGGGATACACACCTTTAAAAAAGGTAAAAACAAGTATAAAGTTTAAGTAAAAGCCTCTATTGTAGTTTGCATAATTTACCAGAGGGAAGGGATCCTAAATTTTATTTATTAATTTTAGCTGTTGAATGGATACAAAAATATGCATAAATGATAACCACATTCTAAAAACTAACATTAAG
>NW_007766049.1:0-335 GCF_000696425.1 Galeopterus variegatus
AACTCATGAGACCGAGCTCATTGACCAAAGTAAACTCATCAGACCAAGCACATCGATCTAATTAAACTCATCAGACCAAGCACTTTGATCTAAGTAAACCCATCGGACCGAGCTCATCGATCTAAGTAAACACATCGGACCGAGCTCATCGATCTAAGTAATCTTATCAGACCAAGCACATCGATCAAAGTAAACTCATCAGTCCAAGGACATCGATCTAAGTAAACTCATAAGACCAATCTTATCGATCTTAGTAAACTCATCGGACCGAGCACATTGATCAAATAAACTCATCAGACCTAGCTCATCGATCTAAGTAAACCCATCGGACCGAG
>NW_007766049.1:5793-6188 GCF_000696425.1 Galeopterus variegatus
AAACTCATCAGATCGAGCTCATCGTTCCATGTAAACTCATCAGACCGAGCTCATCGATCTACGTAAACTCATCAGACCGAGCTCATTATTCTAAGTAAACTCATCAGACCGAGATCATCGATCTAAGTAAACTCATCAGACCAAGACGATCGATCTAAGTAAACTAATCAGACCAAGCTCATTGGTCTAAGTTAACTCATCAGACGAAGATGTTCGATCTAAGTAAACTCATCAGACCAAGCACATCGATCAAAGTAAACTCATCAAACCAAGCACTTCGATCTAAGTAAACTCATCACAACCATCTCATTGATCTAAGTAAACTCATGAGACAAAGCTCAACAACCTAAGTAGAATCATCAGAGAAAGCTAGTCCATCTAAGTAAACTCATCAG
>NW_007766050.1:0-538 GCF_000696425.1 Galeopterus variegatus
TTTTTCCCCACTTTTTTTCCTCTCAGGAGCTAGCTGTTGGCACAGGTCTGCCCCAGCATGAGGAGGTCTATGTCCAGCACTACCGGGTAATGGGTGGGAAAGTCTGACTAATCCCGAGATTCAATTTATAGACAACCTGAGTCTCACTGTAATCTACTTCTCCCAACGAACCTTTGTTCTTGATAAAAATTATTCTTTATATTCTGTCCATTCTTAGTAGAATGTAAACACCACATTACCAGGACTTTGTGTCTGTTTTGCTCAATGATTGTATCCCAGCTTCTAGAACAATGATGCACCAGGCAGTGAATAAATATTTGAATATTTGCTGAAAAAATTTGTTCAGAATCTAGTCAAGAAAAAGGGTGCTGTTTATTGGTCCCTGTCAGAGACTCCAAAACTACCTCAAATAGATATTTTACAAATGTTTACTAAGTGAATGAATGAATGATCCCCTCACCAATCACAGCTTCTGTATATTTGCAAAAATCTCATCCTGTTCATGATATTTAAAAAGATACATGGTTGGGCCAGCCCC
>NW_007766050.1:5946-6188 GCF_000696425.1 Galeopterus variegatus
CCTCCCCTTCTTCCTCCTCAGTTCTCCACTGGTGACTCTCCCTGTGTCACTGCAGTTGGGCATCTGACAGGCTGCCCGCACAGTAGCTGTGTGTTTCTGCAGCAGCCATGGTTGTGGCGGTGGCTGTGATGCACCACCCGTGAGGAAGTGGTGTTTTTGGCAAGCTCCTTGCCTGTTTCCTGGCAGGGGATACTGCCTGTGACTCCTGCCTAGGACCCCGGGCATGCCCTGTTTCTTGTCTG
>NW_007766051.1:0-454 GCF_000696425.1 Galeopterus variegatus
ATTTGGTTTTGAAAATAACATATCAATTAACAATAAAATAACATTTTTAGAGAGTCAACTGCTCAAGGACATTATATTTAAATTTTTATTTGATTCACTGAGCTTAAAATCACAGTTATACTCAAAACATATTCATGGGAAACTATAATACAGTGTTGTATGCAATAATTATCAACTGCTTACTTTGGATAGTAAATTGAAATAAATGTGGGACTTCACGTTTAAGAGAATTTGGAAATATGCATAGAGAATGGTGTAAACAAAATTTTATAACAGGGATCTTAACATGAATAGCATATTTGGTGTAAGATGCATAGACATGGATCTTTTCAGGAAGAAGCATGTGTAAGGAAAGCAGATTGGTATCTTTTTTTGTCTTTTTTTTTTTTTACTGACCGGCAACGGGATCTCAACCCTCGGTGTTGCGCCCGCACTGCGCTCAGCCAGTGAGCGG
>NW_007766051.1:5924-6188 GCF_000696425.1 Galeopterus variegatus
TTTTTTTTTAATTATAGTAAAGAAATGCATTGGCAGAATAATATTTCTACCATATTAGCTAAAAGAATTCTTGTAGTAATAGTTTTACACTATTTATTAATAGAACAAATTTTAAGAGAATACTAATTAAATGAGCACTTTACAGTTTTTGAATGAATATGTAAATGCCATTATAGTTTGTCTATTTTACACTAAAGTAGGACATTTGGTTTTGAAAATAACATATCAATTAACAATAAAATAACATTTTTAGAGAGTCAACTG
>NW_007766052.1:0-280 GCF_000696425.1 Galeopterus variegatus
TCCACATCTAAGGTTGTCATGGTCATGTTTGTCAACTCACCTTTCCAGACCCTGCAGCATATTCGTGTATGACAGCCCTTGACTTACAGTGGTTTAATGTAGGATTTTTTGAGTTTACAATGGTACAAAAGTGAAATGCAGTCATTAGAAACTATACTTCAAATAGCCCTACAACCATTCATTGTACTTTTCACTTTCAATGCAGTATTCAATAAATTGCATGAGACATTCAACACTATTATAAATTAAGCTTTGTGTCAGATAATTTTGCCCAACTGTA
>NW_007766052.1:5518-6188 GCF_000696425.1 Galeopterus variegatus
TTTTTCTTCTTAGGATTAGGGTATAGGAAACCTCCCGCCTCATCTCAGATAAACACACAGGGGCAGTAAAGCCTCGCTAGCCAGCAGATAGAAGAAAGGCTATAGAATATTTTTGTGGGTAGTATCTCTTAGTGACACAGACTGCTTTGAAAATATGACGAAAGCTGTGTATTTGCACCCCTGTAAAACACACATACACACAAAACTCTGTGTACAATTTCCTGGAATTTAGGTACTTCCAAAAATGCTCATCCACTGATGTGAGATTAAGAACCCTGGGTCTTTTTATGTAAGAGACTGTCAGCATCCTACATGCTAACTTGTGTATTTTTAACCTCAGCTACACTGAGGACTCAATGTGTTTATTCCCAGAGGTGCATGTCCTGAAACTAGACTTAAAATCACATAGCCATTTTAAAAGTATCATTTTAATGGCTCACTCTTGCTGTATTTTATCATCACTGGCCATACAACCAATAGACGGAAAATATTTATTACATGGAAACACAGGCCATGCACGTTTTGCCAAATTATACTTTATAATTTGCAATTGATCTAAAGTAAAATATCTTAGAAAAAATTTCTTATTTGACAACTTAAAAAATACTGACAATATTATCTGAAAACTTATTCATGTGGTAAAATGTATGCACAGATTCTAAAGACCAAG
>NW_007766053.1:0-1124 GCF_000696425.1 Galeopterus variegatus
CTTTGCCCAGAAGACAGGAGAATCAGCATCTTTCCTTAAGGGGTGACACAACCTACCATCAATATCACAGGCACAAAAATATCAAAACTTGATTTCACCAAAATACGGCCTGGTTGGACAGGTATAATCTTACAAACTCATGCAAACATTCAACTTTCATCAGTTTTGTAAGTACAAAAAAGAGGAAGGTACTTAGTTCACAAGTTTCAATATGACAAAGAGATGTTCTTTTTCATCACTGAGCATAATAACAATAACTTACATTATACACATCATGTCTACAAAGCCCTTTGCCCCAATCATATAATGTGATCTTTAAAATAGTCTTATGAACAAAACAATATTATAACCCACAATTTACAGATATGGAAACAGCATCTCAGAAAGATTAGGGTAACTATCCCAAAACACACCTAGGAAGTCATGTCTTCCATCTCCAAATCTTCAACTCTCTATTATGCTTTAAATCTAGAGACAGCACAGCACAGAAGTAAAGTGTGAACTCTAAAGTCAAACTCCCTGGGGTTTGAATCCTGGCTCCACAATTTTCTTGAACATTGGTGACCTATTTTATCTCGTTTGCACCTCAGTTTCCTCATCTGTAAAATGTAAATACTTTCTACATCTAGTTGTTACGATGATTAAATAAGGTTATATTTGTAGAATACTTATTAGAACAATGCCCGGTTAAGAGGATTGTTAACTTTAAAAAATGCTTTGCTGCTACTCTAAAAGAAATGTGTCCATGCTTTATTACAAGAAAGTTAAAACTAAAATACAGCAGAAAATCCCAGATAAGAATCACATTCTTCTTGGTGAATTGCCTTCAAGGTTTACTGGGAACTGATAGTGCTATGATACACTGAGAATAGACAACATGTGAAGAGCAGGTGATAAGGTAGGTAAGAAAATCAGAAGGAAAAGAAGAGGACAGAGGAGAAAGAGTGAGAGAGGAAAAATTAAGAAGTGTCTCCATGACAATAATTTAGCTCCAGAAACAGATTTCTTTTTCTGATATTTTCAGAAGTTAACATGAGCTTCCATCTTTTCCCAGTGACTTGAGAGAGAAAGAAAATGAACCAAAGGATTTCTCTTACAGTTTCTGTTTATCGGTAAGGTAGAAA
>NW_007766053.1:5356-6188 GCF_000696425.1 Galeopterus variegatus
TGAAGTTTTCCTGTTTTTCTCACCTCCCTAATCAACTGCAAAAGAGGAAATCCAAGAGAAAGGCAAAGCAACCTAGCTGATTATTAACTCACCTTCTTGCTTAAAGAAAAACTGCATCCACGTTATTTAGAGGTACGAGTCAGATATTTTTATGTTCCAGTGATGCTTCACTGAGGTTACTGTCTTGGAGATCTCCCTAGGACATAAGGACTCCAACCCCAGAATAACATCAAGGGCCTGAAAGCTGAGCGGTCCACCAATGCAGACTCCATGACACCAAAGCATCCAGTCCATCATGGGACCCTGATATCTAACTCAGACCCTCTGCCGATTCTGTGACCAGCCTCCCCCTTTTGCCTGCAGGACAAAACCCTTAACTCACCTTCCCATCTCTTCCCCTTTGTAAACCCAGAACAGGCATCAGAAGGTGAGATGATCTTAGCCTGGTCATTCCCCAAATGCCAGTTATCTGAATAAACCTTCTAATCCTTGCACCAACTTTTGGACTTTCGAGTCATTTGTTCAGTGTGAGAGGGCAAGCCAAGCCTGGCTGCCAGTAACATTACCACAACCCATGGGCCATGGGTGTTTTTCTTCTTCACTGTTCAGAATTTTGTAAGTGGAATTTTTCAGTTCCACTTATATGAGGTTCCTTCCTGCTAAATGAATTAAGAGTCTCTTCTAAAGTGAAAGTTGATGCCTGTTCACTGGCCTGCCTCCATCTTCCTATGAAGACACCCACAAAGTTTTTACTTGACAGTCAACAGGATTCTTTGCCCAGAAGACAGGAGAATCAGCATCTTTCCTTAAGGGGTGACACAACCTACCATCA
>NW_007766054.1:0-303 GCF_000696425.1 Galeopterus variegatus
GTGAGGGTCTTGGTGGTGGTGACAGTGACCCAGGGGTCTCACATGGCAGAAAATGGTGGAGGAGAGAGAGACTAACCACCTCATTCACTCTTCTTTTAAAGCCCTCGGAACCACGCCCCTGACCACTGTTTTTAATCCATTCACTACTGGACAGTCCTGCAATCCAGTCACCTCTTCAAGGCCCCACCTTTCAATCACCATAGTAGGATTCTGCACCCTCTTAACACTGTCACAGTGGGGGTCAAATTTTGGGGGGACACTCAGTCCAAGGCAGGGGCAGGTAAGGTGGGGCATAGAGGGAGA
>NW_007766054.1:5977-6187 GCF_000696425.1 Galeopterus variegatus
AGGGGTGGCAAAAATCCTAACCACTCCAAACAGGAAAAAATCAATCGTATATTTACATGCGTTTCGCATTAGCGAGGTAGTTCCCATTAATTTCGTAACCCCACGTGTTGCCTTCCTCAGTGACCAGGAGGCCTCTTCAGCATCCTTTAAAGTGTTTTGTTCACACTGTTGTGAGCTTCACATTTCCACAGAATCGGAGTCTGGCTTATG
>NW_007766055.1:0-260 GCF_000696425.1 Galeopterus variegatus
TTACTTAGATCGATTGGCTTGGTCCCTTGAGTTTACTTAGATCGATTAGCTTGGTCTGGTCCGTTTACTTAGATTTATGAGCTTGTTGTGATGAGTTTTGTTAGATCAATGGGCTTTGTCTGATGAGTGTACTTAGATAGATTTGCTTGCTCTGGTGAGTTTACTTAGATGGATGAGCTTGGTCTGATGAGTTTCCTTGGATCGATGAGCTTGGTCTGATGACTTTACTTAGATCGATGAACTTGCTCTGTTGAGTTTAA
>NW_007766055.1:3090-3611 GCF_000696425.1 Galeopterus variegatus
TGAGTTTACTTAGACGGGTGTGCTTGGTCTGATGAGTTTAGTTAGATCAATGAGCTTGGTCAGATGACTTTCCTTAGATCGATGAACTTGCTCTGTTGAGTTTAAATATATCGATGAGCTCGGTCTGATGAGTTTAAGGAGATCGATGAGCTTGCTCTTTTGAGTTTAGTTAGATCGATGAGCTTGGTTCGATGAGTTTACTTAGATGGATTAGCTTGCTCTGATGAGTTTAATTTGTTCGATGACCTTGGTCTGAGGAGTTTACTTAGATAGAAGTGCTCGGTCAGTTGAGTTAACTTAGATCGATGTGCTTCGTATGAAGAGTTTACTTAGATTGATGTGCTCGGCCTGATGAGTTTACTAGATCGATGAGCTCGTTGTGATTAGTTTACTTTGATCCATGTGCTTCGTCTGATGAGTTTTCTTAGATCAATTAGCTCTGTCCGATGAGTTTACTTAAATCGAATAGCTGGGTCTGATGAGTTTACTTAGATCTATGAGCTTTTTCTGAAGAGTTTACT
>NW_007766055.1:5397-6187 GCF_000696425.1 Galeopterus variegatus
GTTTACTTAGATCGATTGGCTTATTCTCGTGAGTTTACTTAGATCGATGAGCTTTGTCAGAAGAGTTAACTTAGATCAATTAGCTCTGTCCGATGAGATGTATTAGATCGAATAGCTGGGTGTGATGAATTTACTTAGATCTATGAGCTTTTTCTGATGAGTTTACTTTGATCGATGAGCTTGGCCTGTGGAGTTTACTTAGATCAATTAGCTAGCTTTGATGAGTTTACTACGATCAATGAGCTTGGTGTGATGAGTTTACTTAGATTGATGAGATTGGTCTGATGAGTTTACTTTGATGGATTAGCTTGCTCTGATGAGTATATGTAGATCGATGAGCTTCGTCTGATGAGTTTACTTAGATCGATGAGCTCGGGCTGATGACTTTACTTAGATCGATGAGCTCAGTGTGATGAGTTTACTGAGATCGATGTGCTTGGTCTGATGAGTTTACTTAGACCGATGAGCATGGTATGATGACTTTACTTAGATCGATGGTCTGGGTCTGATGCGTTTACCTAGGTTGATGAGCTTGATCCGGTAAGTTTTGCTAGATAGAGTAGCTTGGTCTGATTAGTGTTCCTAGATTGATTACGTTGGTCTGATTATTTATACTAGATTAATTAGCTTGGTCTGATTATTTTTCCTAGATCGATTGCCTTGGTCTCATTAGTTTTCCTAGATCAAAAAACTTTGTCTGATTAGTTTTCCTACATCAATTGGTTGGGACTGAATAGTTTTACTAGATCGATTAGTTGGGTCTGATAATTTTTCCTAGATTGAGTAGTTG
>NW_007766056.1:0-303 GCF_000696425.1 Galeopterus variegatus
TCATGATGTTCAAAGAAAGGCAAAGGCCAGTCTCTGAAGGGCCTTGTAGGGCTCCTATGGCCTGAATGCATCCCCCCAAATTCACATATTGGAAACTTAATCCCCAGTGCAACAACAGTATTGGAGGTATTTAGGTCATGGGGGCTCCACCCTCATGAATGGATTAATACTACTATAAAAAGAGTTTTAGGGAGTGGGTCTCTCTTTTTTTTTTTTTTTGTCCTTTTTGAGACCGGCCACAATGCGCTCAGCCAGTGAGTGCTGTGAGCGCACCGGTCATCCCTATATAGGATCCGAACCCGC
>NW_007766056.1:5667-6187 GCF_000696425.1 Galeopterus variegatus
CAAAAGCCACTTCATTTTGTATTCAGATTCATGTAAGGAAGGCATGCATTGCTAATACTACGGTTAAAAGCTAGTCTCAGAGTAAAGCATTGTTAAATTGGCCTTGCCTTCAACACAGGTATGCTAAAAGTTTTTTATTCCTTGAAAGAAGCACACGACAATGTGTAGGCCTATTAGCACAGGTTCAGAGAGAAAGCTGCTTGCTTTGAACAGAAGTCAACCTTAAAGCCAAAGAAAAGTGAGACCTGAACTTCAGTCCAGCTGGGGAGACACTGAATCAAACAATTAAAAAAAGATGAAGATGCATGGCTATTATGAAGACACTCAGTGAGGTGAACTGATGGACCTGGAAATCAGAGCTGAGATCTGAAGGATGAGGAGTTACAGGTACCTGGGTGTCCAGAGTGGCATGACAGGAATTAGTGGTGGCCAATATGATTAGAGCTCAGGGAAATGGCGTCATGATGTTCAAAGAAAGGCAAAGGCCAGTCTCTGAAGGGCCTTGTAGGGCTCCTATGGC
>NW_007766057.1:0-301 GCF_000696425.1 Galeopterus variegatus
GAACCTGCGACCTCGGCGCTCCCAGCACCGCTGCATTCCCAGCGCCACACTCTCCCAAGTGAGCCACGGGGTCGGTCCCCACTCCTGGTTTTCACCTGCTCCCCCATCACAGTGGGACAACCGGTTTGAGATGCTGGGTGCTGCCTGGCTTCATGTGTGGATCAGCCTGGGGTCTGCTTGCTCTCAGGCCATACTGGGATATGCAAAGGCCACAGACTTTGATGTCACTCACGCCTGTGCCTGGTCCTGGCTCTGCCATTTCCTTTTTTATTTTTCCAAATAATCTGGCTTGATTTTTTTT
>NW_007766057.1:5906-6187 GCF_000696425.1 Galeopterus variegatus
CCCCCTACTCTTTTTAGGTGAAATGTACATGCATATGCGATAGACATGTTCATCATCTTCCGGAATTACTCAAAGTTACTATTTGAGGATAAGGAAAACAAAAAAAGTCCCTCCTCATTCTCGTACAGCCACTGTTGTCGTTCTGATGTGCTTCCTTGAGAGCTGTTCTATGGGCGTATTTACAAATATGTATGCAGAGTTGTAGTCGTAGCAATGCTCAACTTCTGTGTGATGTTTTAGATGTTTTATTTATTTATATTTTTTAGCAGCTGGCAGGTGCG
>NW_007766058.1:0-484 GCF_000696425.1 Galeopterus variegatus
TGAATGAAATCTACTCTTCCTTATCTTCCATGATAGCATCATGGATCTGGTCAACAAACACATGTAAAAGCAACCCACACTGTATAATAAATTCCAGATTTGGGGTGAGGGGAGGTTATAAAATTTTCTAAAGTTTCAAAATGTATTTATAGTGGGAACTATTTTGCTTATGTCTCTAAATCCCATTAGGACTTGTAAATTTTTTAACAAAACCTATTAGAAAAGGAGGAAAATGTACAAGCTAAAAATCCACATGAAGGTAAACAAAGATACTTTAGAATATGGTATGGAGAAAGGAGTTTGATATTAAACTTGCTGGAAAAAATACAGACCAGTAGTAGATTTGAAATATGTTTTCCTAGCCTAAATATTGGTAATACAGACTTATATCTGCTTTTTCAGTATTTTTTAATTTAATTTAATTTTTTTTTTGTAAATTTGCAAGCTTGAATGACACAAAGTAAATAATTGGCATTATTATCAA
>NW_007766058.1:5397-6187 GCF_000696425.1 Galeopterus variegatus
CCTTTTAAAGTGTGAAAGACACCTATTAACATGAAAAATATATATAATCCTCATAGACTGCTATGCTTAGTATCTTCAGATTGAAAAAAAAATTACTATATTCAATAATGCTTTGAAATGAATTTTTTTTATTCATCACAATATTATTTATACACACTCACATAATAGGAGTGTAAACCTGTGATCTAATTTTCCCAAGTCTCAGCAATCTGTAGTTACAAAAGAGGTCATTTTAACCGCACAAAACTGTGCTTCCTTTGGCTGTTCTCTTTGACTTATTCTGCACACCTCAGGATCTCATTTGCTCCTCTCAGTAAATCAAATTATTTCTAGTCCAGGTATTTCTGAGAATTTCTAAGATTTTCTCACATTTAGGCACAAGTAGCCCTCCCATGTTCTTCTACTCCAAGGCCCCTCATTAATTCTGATACTGCTAAAGAAGGCAGTGGCGACTCTGCTTGGCAATCCCTGGAATAACTTCTAGATCCAGCAGGATCAGTAGCTCATTGATTAGGGATTACCTTGAGAAGATGATGAATGTGCTCACCACTATGCACCTGAGTAGATCAGTGGTCAACGGATAGCTTCCAGAGAGGCCCCACCTACAGCCCTCCCCAAGTTTTAGATAAAACTTGTTTTTTATTGGTGGGCACTTGACTCTGGTAGCCCTTTCAAGTGGGTGAAAGTTATTCTCTCATGCCTCAGAGATGGCATCCTTATTCCTAGTAGCACTTTCTACAAAGCTTGCCAAATTCTTGGCCTCCTCCTCAGAAGCTCTGTGTGTGTCTGT
>NW_007766059.1:0-473 GCF_000696425.1 Galeopterus variegatus
AAGTCCCTTTGCTTCCGATTTGCATTTCTCTGATGAGTAGTGATAATGAGCATTTTTTTTACATACCTGTTGGAGATTTGTATGTCTTCTTTTGAAAAATGTCTATTCAGTTTCTTTGTCCATTTTTTAACTGGATGATGATTATTTTTTCTTATTGAGTTTTTTGAGTTCTTTGTATATTCTGGATATTAATCCCTTATTGGATGCTTAGTTTGCAAATATTTTCTCCCACTCTGCAGGTTGTCATTTCACTCTGTTGATTGTTTTCTTTGCTGTGCAGAAGCTTTTTAGTTTGATGTGATCCCATTTGTTAATTTTTGCTTTTGCTCCCTGTACTTCTGAATTATTACTCATAAAATCTTTGTCCAGACCTATGTCCTGAAGTGTTTCTCCTATGTTTTCTTACAGAAACTTTATAGTTTTGGGTCTTACATTTAAGTCTTTAATCCATTTTGAGTTGATTTTGGTATATG
>NW_007766059.1:2542-3177 GCF_000696425.1 Galeopterus variegatus
TTCTTCTTCTTCTTCTTTTTTTTTGAATGTAGGCATTTATCACTATAAATTTTCCTACTAATGCTACCCTGGCTGTATACCATAGGTTTTTGTATGTTTTGTTTCTGTCTTAATTTGTTTCAAGAAATTTTTTATTTCCTTCTTAATCTTTTCTTTGACCCATTGCTCATTCAAGAGAATGCTGTTTAATTTCCATGTGTTTGTATAGTTTCACAAATTCCTCTTATTATTGATTTCTAGTTTTATACCATTATGGTCAGAAAAAATACTTGATATGATTTCAATTTTTTTGAACTTGTTGAGACTTATTTTGTGGCCTAACATGGTCAATCCTAGAGAATGTTCTATGTGCTGATGAAGAGAATGTGTATTCCGCAGCTGTTGGATGAAAAATGCTTTATGTCTGTTAGGTCCATCTGGTATATGGTGCCATTTAAATCCAATATTTCCTTGTTGATTTTTTTGTCCTGATGATCTCTCCAATGTTGAGAGTGGGGCATTAAAATCTCCAGCTAGTTTTGTGTTGGTGTCTATCTCTCCCTATAGATCTGATATTTGCTTTGTATATCTGGGTGCTTCAGTGTTGGGTGCATATATACTTATAATTGTTATATCCTCTTATATTGAATCCTTTA
>NW_007766059.1:5956-6187 GCF_000696425.1 Galeopterus variegatus
TGACAGTTCTAATTGAAGTTGTTTGAGAAATCGTCATACTGTTTTCCATAATGGCTGTACTGATTTACATTCCCACCAACAATGTGTAAGAGTTCTCTCCTTGCTTCACATCTTCACCAGCATTAGTTATTTTCTGACGTTTTGATAATAGCCAATCTGATTGGGGTCAGAAGTCCCTTTGCTTCCGATTTGCATTTCTCTGATGAGTAGTGATAATGAGCATTTTTTTTA
>NW_007766060.1:0-394 GCF_000696425.1 Galeopterus variegatus
GCCATCTGGCACTGAGGTTTTGTTTTGGTGGGAGACCTTTTATTACTGCTTCAATCTTGCCCCGACCAGTCTTCCCTGCATGGTGTCCGTGCCACCTGGAGGGCAGAGCAGTTGCCTGTGCTGTGTCCTAGTGCTCCCCTGGTGTGTCAGCCTCCCCTCCAGCAGTCCAAACCTTTCCTGTGGGGCAGGCCCTGTACAAGTCCACCACAAAGACTCACCAGACTCTGGGTGATTCGTTCTTGTTGGCTGCAGCTCCTCACTACAATGGGGTCCAGGGGAAGACTGCTAGTGGCTTTGCTGGTCTGGGAGGTGGAATGATGCGCTCTGAAGCAACTTTCTCCCCTGCAGACTTAAGTGTCTTCACACAAACGTTATTGCTGTGGCTTTGCCATCT
>NW_007766060.1:5978-6187 GCF_000696425.1 Galeopterus variegatus
ATTTTTGTATGTGGTACAATGATTTACTGGATTTTAATGAAAGCAAATCTCAAATGAAATTGTGCCAAACACAGACATTTATTAAAAACACAACATTAGTATTTATGAGTTCATACAAGCCCTCCTGAGAGATCAGAGCCTGTTGAAATTGCTACCCAGGTAGGTGCTTAACCACACCTTGCATGAATGTTTCCTGTGATGCAGATGTG
>NW_007766061.1:0-258 GCF_000696425.1 Galeopterus variegatus
GCTGTGGCAGCATAGTCTTCTCACACAATGTGTCACTCAGAGCACCTGAGGGGAGCAAGCTAGACCTTCCCAAGCTAGAGAACAGGTCGTTCGACAGCTTTTGGTCTGCTCAGCAATGAATGTGTCTCAGGCTTCCTTTTGTTGTAACATAACCTACCTGCTTCCGGTAGCCCGGTTGTGGGGAAGGGGATTCATAGCCCCCACCTACCTCTGTCCCTTGATACTTAACCAAAAATCTTGATAACTGGTAAAAACAAA
>NW_007766061.1:5507-6187 GCF_000696425.1 Galeopterus variegatus
ACGAAGTTTAAATGCTCCTCCAGACAACCACTTCCCTTTCCCCCAGGACACCATAAATATTTTCTCTATTTGAGCCTCTTTTCTGCTTTTGAAATAAGATCACCAATTCCTGTTCCACGGGTGATCATAAAGGATAAAATGTCATAAAAATAGTAAGCATGAAGAAGTACAAACGGCGCCAGGTAACTTCTATTTTAAAGATACTACTATAGTGATCTTTTTATCTAAAAATAGAACACTGGATTCATATAATCTGTCTGGCAATTTACTTGAAAATTGCTTCTGTATGACATCCTATTCAGAAATCCATGCTTCAGGGATGTTTAGTACATATTTCAGATATTGTTATCGAAATCCACCTGAGCATTTGTAATTAGAAAAAGGGTGATAGGAATAATTTTTCAATTATTCAAGAAAGGTGCTTGGTCAGAAAGATTGCACAGAGACTGCCATTCTGGCTGCAAAGGCATAGAAATCCTATAAACCAGGCAGCCTACAGCATCCCTGCAGTCTGAAGATCTGGAACTTAGGTGATCCTGGCTCCCTCCCCTGCATGGGGGACTCTGTTGCCTGGGCAGGTAACAAACAAGGTGGACTGGTGCCTCCCACAGGTCTCATAGCTGTGGCAGCATAGTCTTCTCACACAATGTGTCACTCAGAGCACCTGAGGGGAGCAAGCT
>NW_007766062.1:0-927 GCF_000696425.1 Galeopterus variegatus
TGAACTAGGTTTTCTTGATTTGTATTATCCCAGCAAAAAGTTACAGAAAAGAACACAGGTCGTTAATCAGTTATAGTGAAAACATAAACAAACTGGCTACATGACAATTCTCATTAAAGCAGGTGCAACTTAAAAATAGTTTAAGTGATTTGCCATCAAAGGAGTCATAAAACTAAGCTGTGTGACATACAAAAGAACCAATGACATAATCCTTAAAGCAGCACTTAGTTCCCCAGGAAACTTAGAGAAGCAGTTGAAGGTGAAATGTGGAACTAACTGATAATTGGCAGAGTAGCCTTGAAGCTTTTAGCATACTTACTTTTCCCCTCATTAGGTTTAGCTGCACCAAGGGCCTCTGCCCTTAGAGCAAGCACTTCTGCTGTGTTACAATTTTCATATCCACACCAGAGACTTTTTAGTCCTGTGAAAGTTTTCTGGTTTTTTCCCAAGCTTATTAGCATTTCTGTGTGCAGTACTAAAAGGTTAGGCTATTCCTAAGCTACAAGGCTTTGGCCTTGCTAAAACTACAGGGCTGTGGCCCTACTATGCTACAGCCTAAACTGAAGGGCTTTGGCCCTTCTAAAACTAATGACTGTAGTCCTACTAAGATAAAGATCCTACTAAGCTACAGCCTGATCTAAGGACTGTGGTCCTTCTAATCTAAGAGCTGTGGACCTACTAGGCTAAAGGTTAAGGCCCTGTGAAATACATGTGCTTTATTAATGTTAGTACTGTCCACACTTAACCTCTTTTTGTTCATTTCCTTGTTTCCTTTCTCCTCAGCTCTCACATGAAGTTCAATAATCTCACCCTGATTTCAACTCATGGACTTCCAGGAAAAAATCTTCTGGCTGCTGAACAAAGGAAGTTTTTAGCAAGCGAGTATGAATTCAATTTACTTTTCCTCCTGAGGCGTAAATGTCCTAA
>NW_007766062.1:5683-6187 GCF_000696425.1 Galeopterus variegatus
TTGCACTAATTTATACTAAATTTACCTCCCTCCTCCCAATTTGTGGGTTTTATTTTGTTTTACTTTGAGAAGCAAATTCAAAAAAAATTAAACAGCGTCTGTCATTACTGTATGTGGCTTTTGGAAGTTTTTATAATTAGCAGGTCCAGCTCTATCTTCCTTTTTTCATTTAAAGGGTCAGTTCTATTTGAAGGTTTGTACAAAAAGAGTTTCTGGCTTCAAAGAAAAAGTCAACAGTCAGATCACATATGAAATAAAGTTAAATTGGATTATAATAAACTTTCATGGTATCATGCTTAACTGTCACATCTCCCCCAGGGTGATGGAGATGGAGAGGCAAAGAATTACTCAAAGCCCATTTTTCCTGAGCAATGAGAGGCGCAGAAAGGGTTAATTCCAGGAGACGACTTCTTCAAGAGAAAAGAATTCCTAGTAAATAATCCTGAACTAGGTTTTCTTGATTTGTATTATCCCAGCAAAAAGTTACAGAAAAGAACACAGGTC
>NW_007766063.1:0-489 GCF_000696425.1 Galeopterus variegatus
TTGAAACTGTCTCAGCTGCAGCAGTTAAGATCACATGCAATAACACATATAAAACCCTTAACACAGTGTCTAACACAGGTAAGTGCTCAATAATGTTCATAGTTACTATTCATGCTATGTTTAAATGATCAAAGACTATCTAATGACCTCAAAGGAAGACACTGCTTAATTATGGAAAACCTATAGATGAAATATTGTGGGCATTAATAATATATTTATAAAGAGATTGGAACAACATAGAAAAAGTTTATATTTAATACTTACTAGAGGGAGTAGGATTCAGAGTTGAATGCCAAAATAACCACAATGCAATTAAAATGCACAGGGGAAAATTAAGGGAATGGACTAATATAATCATGGTCAGTATATTTGGTTCAGTATGTTTTCCTGCCTTTTGCTTTTACTGTATCTTTAATGCTTTTTTATGTTAAGATTCATTTTATAATAACAAAAGGGTTTTATATTTTACAAAAGACAGACACTCTCTTA
>NW_007766063.1:5772-6187 GCF_000696425.1 Galeopterus variegatus
TCCTTGAAGGAGACCATCAGCTCCATGACAGACTTAGGAACTGCCCAATTAACAAGAACAAGAAATCAGCTGATCCAAGTGAACAAACTTCCTATTCACAAACATCACTTCTGCTGGTTCATTTGAGCAAAACAGAAAGTCTGTTTCTTGAAATTTAATTGTACTTTGGAATGTACCTAAATCCAGGCAGGGCTCTGCATTGATCTTCTGGTTGTGAATCCAAACACAGAGAAGATCAAAAACTCCAAACAACTGTCAAATCTTGCTTCTATATCACATGTGAGCCATTTGTCTTGGGCTCATTAAATATGTTCTTTAAGGCTCAGTGTCCTCATTTGCCCACGGAGATGATAATTGAAACTGTCTCAGCTGCAGCAGTTAAGATCACATGCAATAACACATATAAAACCCTTAA
>NW_007766064.1:0-237 GCF_000696425.1 Galeopterus variegatus
CTGGGCAGGGACCGAGTATTACCTGATTTGATCCCCAAACACTTGACTCTGGGTCTTCTACATTTTGTTCTAATTTTGTAAGTTCTCAAGTTCATTCTCCCCTGGGGGCTCCCCACACACCTCCATGTTGGTCTTTTGGTTCCCAGTGCATGTTTGACGAACTGGACAGCAGGAGCCCATTTACTTAATGCTCATCAATCTTCATGGGCTTAAAAAATCACAGTGAAAATAAAAATT
>NW_007766064.1:3503-3752 GCF_000696425.1 Galeopterus variegatus
CCCTGGTTCCCAAGCTGGGATGGTGGGAAGTGAGGGCTTTTGCCACACACCCCTGACATCTGCACCCAGCCTGGTAATGGCCAAGCCACCACTGGAAGCCCCCAAGTCTCCCTTGGGAGAATGAGGAAGTGCCACAGGCCTCAGTCCTACCTGTCCTCCTTCCTTCTTCTTCCATCCCATTTCTTTCCCCTTTCCCCTCTCCCCCTCCCTCCCCATTGCTTTGCAACAACATGCTGGAATGTAAAAAAT
>NW_007766064.1:5986-6187 GCF_000696425.1 Galeopterus variegatus
CAACTCCCCAGACAAGGTCATCCCAGTCCCAGGGACACCTGAAGGCACGAGCTGCAACATTTGCTGCTACGTTCTCATTCCTGACACGTGATTTATTTTCCCTTTTCTCACCTTCTCTTGAGAAACCCTGCTGGGAGCATCTGGGCAGGGACCGAGTATTACCTGATTTGATCCCCAAACACTTGACTCTGGGTCTTCTAC
>NW_007766065.1:0-232 GCF_000696425.1 Galeopterus variegatus
GACCACCATTATTAATCCATTCAGTACAGCACGGTCCTACAATTCAATCACCTCTTCAAGGTCCCAGCATTCAATCACCATAATAGTATTTCTCACTTTTAACAGCTACTGTGGGGATTAAGTTTTCTTTTGGGGGGGATGGAGGGACATTGAGCCCAAGGCATTTCACCTGTGGCCCCCAAATATTCATGTCCTTTTCATATACAAATGCATTAAGTTCATCCCCAAAGTC
>NW_007766065.1:3378-3671 GCF_000696425.1 Galeopterus variegatus
AGTGTCTCACAAAGTCAAACATAATCTCACCATATGATCCAGCAATCATACTACCAGGAATTTACCCAACCAATATGAAAACTTATGACTGAACAGAAACATGTACAGAAATGTTTATAGCAGTTTTACTCATGAAACTGAAAAGAATGAGACATCTTTCAAAGGTGAATGTATAAAAAAACTGCAGTATATCCATACAGTGGAATATTGTTCAGCAATAAAAAGAAATTAGCTATCAAGCCACACAAAGATATGTATGAATGAATCTTAAAAGCATATTAATAGGTGAAAAA
>NW_007766065.1:5760-6187 GCF_000696425.1 Galeopterus variegatus
GTGGTGCTTCCATGCCCTTCCTGGGCTCACTCACCTCCCGGGTGGTTGTGGGGTGAGACTGCCTTGGTCTTTCCAGTGACCAGCCCCTAAACCGAAGTCACCTGGGGCTGTCAGACATCAGTCAACTCATTAACACACAAAAAAGATAGCACTTGGGAGATTCTAGGGATTTTAGGAGTCATATGCCAGGAAAGGGACGGGAACAGGGGAAAGCACCAAATATAGACTGTTTTTCAAAATATCACTGATGAGGTTGTGTCAAAGGGACACGAGAGTTAACTGAAAGAGTGCCCAATGACCACAACTTGAACAATTTGAACAACAAAATAAATAATGTTGTTTGGGATTATAACCCAAAGCAGAAATTAAATGTCCGTGAGTCTATACTGATATAAATAAATGATTAAATAAACAAATAAATGGGGGG
>NW_007766066.1:0-1241 GCF_000696425.1 Galeopterus variegatus
TTTTTTTTTTAAAGTAAAACTGCACTGTTGGGTGAGAAGAAGGGAAGGACTTCACCTGTTCTCTTGCCTTTTGGCTGGTTCTACTGGGCCATATCAGCAGGGATGTAATACCCACAGCAGGGCAGCTGGTCATACCCCACCTTCTGTCTCCACCCCCAGAGTGAGCCATGAATGTCGCTGGCCAGTGAAGTTTCTGTCAGAGCTATCTCTTATCCTGGGGAGGAAAGAAGCTCCAGGACTGAGTGAGTAGCTGGGGACACAGCTGAGTTCAAGCCTCCCTGGCTTCACCTCCCATGGTATCATCTTCATCTAAAATGAATTAATAAGGATTTATTACCATGGTACCTTCCTCCCTCTGCACCTGAGGAAATAAAGTCTTGAAATCCTCCTAAGATTAAGCCCCAGCTCTGGTTTCGGGGAGACATAAATAATAAACATCTCTGAATATTCTCCTTCCCATCTTGCACCAAATCATGAGGTTTTGACTTTTTAGCAGCTTTTGGGCCAAACACCCTTTTTGTCAAATAGTAATAGAATATGTAAAGCAGGTCACATGTGGTGAGTACCCCTGGTGGTGATTGTGGAGCAGCCCTGCCCCAGTGTTAAACGTTTGCTGTAGTCTTGGGGTCACCCGACTGAGCATACAGATTAGTTTGGCTTTTTCACTCAGCCCCTGTGTAACAGGCAGGAGTCCTGGAAGTTCCCACACCCTCCAGGAAAGGTATGTACATTGCCAAAGGTTTGAGGTGGGATAAGAGGCTGCTGCAAAAGAAACTACACTACAAGGGGCCTGTGGCTGGGACCGCAGCTCCTAGGGTAGGTGCAATTCGCCTTCTCGAATGGCCAGTTGCAGCTCAAGGGTCACCAGTACAGGGAGAGAGTAGACTAGTCATATCACTGCAGAGAGAAGTGAGGGGCCAGCAGACAATCAGTGGATCTAAGACTCCAGTTGCACTGCCATGGGGACACAGTTGGTTCCTCTTCATGTACCAGGACTCCATTGCCTGATCCTGGGCAGGAAAAGGGAGCTGTCCAAAAGAAGCCATTTAGGCCTTTCTTCATTAGCTATTGAACATTAAGAAAAGAGACCATTTAATCTGGAAGAAACTGAAATGCTATTGACTGGCAAATCTTTTCCATTTAAGATGTACCTGCATTTTGCATTAAATGTATTTTTATAGATTTTCCATCTCTAGAGTTTTTTGTTTATTTTTAGATAGCACCAAATTTATTTTCCCCAT
>NW_007766066.1:5665-6187 GCF_000696425.1 Galeopterus variegatus
GACGGTGGGAAATCCTATTATGGTATTTGAAAGGTGAGGCCATGAAGAGGTGCTTAGATTGTAGGACTATGTAGGACCTAGTGAATGGATTAATGGTGGTCAGGGGTGTGGTTCTGAGGGCTTTAAAAGACAAACACATGAGAAGTTCTCTCTCTCTGCTCTGCCATTTTTTTGCCATGTGAGACCCCCTCATTGCTGTAAAGCCTCCACCAAAGCCTTCACCAAATGTGTTCCTTGGACTTTGGATTTCTCAGCCTCTAAAACTATAAGCAATAAATTTCATTTTCTTTATATAATACCCAGTTCCATGTATTTTGTTATAAGCAACAAAAATGGACTAAAATACCTTTGAATAAGTAGGTGGTGTCAACACCAAGACCAGAAAGTAGGTCTTCTGGATTAGGTCAGACTACTTATGGAATTAGACAGTAACTACTATGTTTAGCCTTTCTGTGCCTGATTTTTTTTTTTAAAGTAAAACTGCACTGTTGGGTGAGAAGAAGGGAAGGACTTCACCTGTTC
>NW_007766067.1:0-300 GCF_000696425.1 Galeopterus variegatus
ATAATTTGAAATGCTAAGATTTATGCACACGAAAAACATGTTTATTTCACTATTACTTACAATGGTTAAAAATTTAATTACCCTAAATGTCCAATATTAGGAAAATTATTAATAAATTATAGTATAGTCATATGATTAAAAAATTATACTGCCATTAAAATAATATTTAAAGAATTAATAAACACATATTAAAATATTTTTCATTTATTGAACAAAAAGTAGTGTGTGAAATTCATCGAACAGAATGATCTCAGTTAGGTGAAGATTTTTAAAAAGCATAGGAAAAAAAAAATACTGGAA
>NW_007766067.1:4769-6187 GCF_000696425.1 Galeopterus variegatus
AAAAAAAAAAGTCATCAACAACCCTATCCACTGTTAAGAAGCAAAACAAAATTATTTGGCACACACCTTGTAGAACCCTAACAGGACCACTGTAATTCAGGTTTTCTCTCATTTTTTATTTTGTGACAGTTTTTGGCAATTTTCTACAGACACATGAGTTGATATCTTTACTGGTGCCCTAGAAGCCCAAGTAGAGATGATCTTTTAACATTAAATGTCTCAATCTCCTCACTGGAAATTTTCTTTTCTTAAGGTGAACTAAAAGATACCTAATTCTTCCTCTTTATGTCACTGTTCCTGCAAATATCAAGAAACCAAGAAAGTCCTTTCTGATTTTCTGTGTCATAGCATGAACCCCACCCTTCATAGACACAAGAGTTAACACTATCGTTTTCATCTAAGACCTAAAACTTAAAAGGAAAAGATTTTCTTTCTCCAATAATTTTAGACAGCCTTTTGGTATGTCATCTTGGCCACCTTTTAAGTTGAAAGAAACCAGTATAAGAATAGCTAAAAGAACTTCTTTTTAAAAAAGAAAGAAGAAAGAAAGAAAAGGATTAGGAGTGGAGAAACTACTGATAAAAGAATAGGCAAAGAGATCAGTAAAACATTGAAAGAAAACCTCAAAACGTAACCTTGCATATGTAAAGAGTCTTGCATATGTATAAACAGAATACATATATGAGCTGTGGGGGGAAACTAGTCAATGTATGGTGCTGTGATAATTTTTAGCTTATGAGGGAAAAATGAAATTTTCTCATACCATATAACAAATTAATTTTTAGATATATTAAAGAAATAATATTTTTGAAAAATTAATTAAATAACTAGAAGAATATATTTCTGCCTATTTTTCTAGATGGGTGCAGATTTTCTATACATTAAAGCAATGAAAGAAATCACACAATAAAAGCTCAGTAAGTTGGAATATAGAGAAATATAAAATTTCTATATGTCAAAAATGATCATAAAAAATTAGAGGACAAAAAGCAAACTGGTAACTTTAAAAAAAATTAAGGCACAAAGTTAATAAACTTAATACATAAAGTTACTATAAATCAATGAAAAAATAGACAAGGGACATGAACTGACAAGTCATAGAAGAAAAAATACAAATAGCTAACTAGTCTATAAACAATTTTTAGCCTCACCAGTGAATACAAAGTTAAATATTAGGAACCTAACGCAATAGCAATGATTTTTTTACATGACATTAATCAATGAAGTCAGAGCTTCAGGAAGATATTTATATACTGTGTTAATATAAATTGACACAACTTTCCTGGCAATAGTATTAAAGTCCTGAAAAAATGATGATACTCTTTGATCTGGTAAGTCTACTTCCAAATAGTTTGAAATAATTTGAAATGCTAAGATTTATGCACACGAAAAACATGTTTATTTCACTATTACTTACA
>NW_007766068.1:0-205 GCF_000696425.1 Galeopterus variegatus
TGGCAGACCCTGCTCCCTCCCCTCTCTGTCCCTCTCCCCGCGCTTCACTGCCCCACACCAGGGAGCCGGATGGTCACTGGGTCCCCACACCTCCCCCAGGGAGCCCTCTGTCCCTCCGTCCCCACCTGGCCTCGACGCCCCACAGTGCTTCCCAGCTCTTCTGAGAGCCCTCTCCAGGGGCTGAGGGTGGGGGCTCTTCATCCCC
>NW_007766068.1:5433-6187 GCF_000696425.1 Galeopterus variegatus
GATTATTTAATTTTTTTTTTCCGACCGGTAAGGGGATCGCTACCCTTGGCTTGGTGTTGTCTGCACCACGCTCAGCCAGTGAGTGCACCGGCCATCCCCATATGGGATCCGAACCTGCAGCCTTGGCACTATCAGCACCGCACTCTCCTCAGTGAGCCACGGGGCCGGCCCAATATATATATATATTTTTTTTACAAAACTAAAATTTCCGAGTCCTGGCCAGGGGAGCAGTGCTTGTTCGTCTCGGACGAGAGGAAGGGAGGCGTGGCAAGAGCTTCCCAGACCAGCGCCCGCTCCCAAACCCGCCCGTCCGCTCTGGGATGGGGAAGACCCTCAGTTCTGAAGCCACAACCTTTAAAATCCCTTTTCTGCACAATTGCACTTACTGGTGTGAGCTTCTGCTGTGAAAGAGGAGCAGGGACACCAGCTGCACGCTGGGTATTTTCAGAGAAGGGAACTATCTGGCCCACTGGCATCATTTCTCAACACAGTGAGACCCGGTTCCTGAAAGACCCTGCTCTTGTCACTACCACTTGCTCCTGTCTGTGGCAGACCCTGCTCCCTCCCCTCTCTGTCCCTCTCCCCGCGGCGCTTCACTGCCCCACACCAGGGAGCCGGATGGTCACTGGGTCCCCACACCTCCCCCGGGGAGCCCTCTGTCCCTCCGTCCCCACCTGGCCTCGACGCCCCACGGTGCTTCCCAGCTCTTCTGAGAGCCCTCTCCAGGGGCTGAGGGTGGGGGCTCTTCATCCCC
>NW_007766069.1:0-373 GCF_000696425.1 Galeopterus variegatus
CAAATCTGGCCTGTTTGCATAATAGTCTCCTTATTTCCTTGTGTCAGGTGCCTGACAAAAAGATTTATTAGTATGCACTGTTTGTCTTGTACTTGCAAACTCCCCAACTTCCTTATTTGCCTGTGGTGTGGAGCCCCAAATTGATTATCCTTATGCAAGGGGGAAAAAAAATAAAAACTAGATCTATTTGCACTAAGCTTGCTACTCATAGTCTAAATATTGATAAGTATTGGCCATAATAAAAGTTTACAAATCATAAACTGAAAAGCAGGAGAAGATATGAGTGTATATACGTATGTGTGCTCAATAAAGTTTTAGCACGTAGAATATAAACAGCTTCTAAAAATAAATAACAAAATATAAAACAACCCAG
>NW_007766069.1:5200-6187 GCF_000696425.1 Galeopterus variegatus
AGGGGCCAGAGAGTTTTCTACTAAAGCAATGCCCCAGTGAGAGAAGCAGACAGAGAGAAGGCTGAAGTTGAGAAAGTTCTGTTTGCATGAACTGACAGCTCATGGCCTCTACACTTCTCATGCCTGTGCTTGTAATGACACAGGGTAGGAAGTACTGGGTGGATTAGGTGCCATGCAGAGTTTTGTCATAAAAAAAGGCAACATTGACTATGTTGACCTGGAGTCTTCTTCCAGCCCTCTGGAAACTTAGTGGAGGTATTTAGAACACAGAAGGAATGCTTTCTGGAAGCTGTGTTTAAAGAATAAGGACATTACACCTCTCCCCACAGTGTTTTCTTTCTCTCCTAGTGATAGACCAAGATTTCTAGCTCTAATAATTTGATATAAATTCTTTTATATTGAATCTGACATTGGATGTCGAAAGGCTTAAAAATATGTGCTTCAGAGAATGGATTTCCGTGAAATTCAAAATCGGAACATGTGCCTGTGATAAGTAAAATGTTAATCCAGGTGCCAGCCCTAATTTTATTGTTAATTAAGCATGTGAGTTGAAGAATATTTTTTATGAATAAAATCAAAGCTCATTTCTGTAAAAATTTATTTTCAGTAAAATTGTGACCCTGAGAGATGAAGCCAGAGTCATAAGAATTTGGTCAATTTATATCCAGTCTGCACCAAACAGTACTAAGAACACCACCATTAAATCTATGGCAGTGATTTCATCTACAACTATGGTTTTTACGTAAAGATGTGGATGAAGGCCATGCTCCAAATGGTCTGCAAAGAGGTGACCTGTTTAACAGTGAGAGTTACAATACCATGTGCGATGACTGCACCTGCTAAAGAACATAAATCAGTCTCCTAGAATTTTAAGATTGTTATGACATATGCAGTTCTGAGTTGCCCTGCAACCATTCATTGCAAAACAAATCTGGCCTGTTTGCATAATAGTCTCCTTATTTCCTTGTGTCAGGTGCCTGACAAAAA
>NW_007766070.1:0-290 GCF_000696425.1 Galeopterus variegatus
TTTTTTTGTGATTCCTGAGACAGTTCATTTTGCATGGCAGTAACTATATTGGGACTGAAGTCATACTTGTGGTCTTCTTTGATTCTGGACTTTCTAAATGGTTGTTAGTGTTAACTTTTAAAAGACCTTTTGGACTTTGAATCTCCTCTAGTATAAAATTTCCTTGGTTCAAAATCCTGTTAATCTCTGGCTTGGTGAGTCTATGAGGGTACTTCAAAAAGTTCGTGGAAAAACGGAGTTAAAAGATAATACAAATCTTTCCATGAACTTTTTGAAGACCCCTTGTAATT
>NW_007766070.1:5924-6187 GCF_000696425.1 Galeopterus variegatus
TTTGCTTCGATTATTATGGCTATGGTAATTATCTTTCAGGGTCCAATCCCAGTACTCCCTTTAGAATTTCTTATAAGGGGGGTCGTGTGGGGGTGAACTCCCGCAATTTTTGTTTGTCTGAGAAATATACTATTTGCCCTTCATTTCAGAAGGACAGCCTTGCAGGGTAGAGTATTCTTGGCTGGCAATCTTTTTCTTCTACTTTTTTGAATATATCATCCCATTCCTTTCTAGCTTTTAGGGTTTGTGTTGAGAAGTCTGAA
>NW_007766071.1:0-250 GCF_000696425.1 Galeopterus variegatus
AGAATCTTATTATTTGGGAAGAGGAAGTGTATCAGTTATCTATAGGAAGCATAGCTTTTCCCAGCACTGAATTCTAAAAGCAATTTCTAAAGTGAGTCATTGTCACAAATAACATTTTAATAGCAGTAACATTTCATATGACTCCATCTGGTAGTATCATCCAATTAGCTGTTTTTATAAAAATAATGCGTGAGTGTGATAAATAATTTTATGTTTTATTTTTACAGGAATATTGGGAAACCAAAATGAG
>NW_007766071.1:5925-6187 GCF_000696425.1 Galeopterus variegatus
CTCAATAGTTCTTCTCATTAAATATTTTCTTTGTTAGCCACAGTTCTAAAGCTCAAGTTCTTCTCCTTTCTATATAGTCTTATAACATTTCTTTTCTGTATGATCTTATAAGACACTAAACTTCTATTACTATTCTTCCATGTTCTTGGGCAAGGAATGTGAATCTTACTTTGTTATTTCATCCTTCAATGACTAACGTAGAGGAATTTCTCAATCCTTTATATGAATATACATAATAAATTGTTGTGAAAAAGGCATGGAC
>NW_007766072.1:0-634 GCF_000696425.1 Galeopterus variegatus
CTCTCCAGGTATCCATTTGGGTTTCCACATTAACAATATACATTAAGATGTGAAAAAAAAATATTAGTCACACTGAATATTTTAATACAGTACTCCCTAACAATGTTTCATTTAATGTAATATAAAAGGATATGATGATATTGATGATGATGATAAAGTTAATTACTAATTGGTAGTTATCTGCTGATTCCCTTAAAGGTACACATAGTGCATAAGAAAACACTGGTTTTTTCCTTGTGATTATATGTTCCTATTTTGGACAGGAAAAAGTTTTTGTTTTACCTTCATTTCCAAATGTCAGACCCTCAGGTTATATTTTTGTCTGCAGAATGCTCACCCCTCCTCTGATTTTTCTGCCAATTTCCCCCTGCTCTATCATGTCCGACAATGTCCTCTGGAGCCTCCATCTGTCAGCAAGCATTCTATCCTTCTGTTTCTCTACGTAATACCCCCTCTTTTGTCTTAAAGGAATTTAGAAGACACCAGTTCCCCTGCAGTCAGTTCTTTCACTGTGAGATTTCTGGTTCTCACAAGCCCAATCCTTGCTTACCATGAAGCCAAAAGGTAACGTCACCTAAATCCTTGTGCAACCTCTTCTCTTATGAGATGTCTGCTATGCAATGATTTTGCCACA
>NW_007766072.1:5978-6186 GCF_000696425.1 Galeopterus variegatus
CTCTCCAGGTATCCATTTGGGTTTCCACATTAACAATATACATTAAGATGTGAAAAAAAAAATATTAGTCACACTGAATATTTTAATACAGTACTCCCTAACAATGTTTCATTTAATGTAATATAAAAGGATATGATGATATTGATAATGATGATAAAGTTAATTACTAATTGGTAGTTATCTGCTGATTCCCTTAAAGGTACACATA
>NW_007766073.1:0-385 GCF_000696425.1 Galeopterus variegatus
CTGACTACAACATGTGAATTTGGGGGGACATAATTCAGCTCATAACAATATGATATGAAGTATGTAGGCAGGTAGTAAACTGAAGTTTTGAAGAAATAAAAGTCCAGAAATATTTTGTCATAGATTCTCATTTAGCCACATGTATCCACAAAAGAATAAAAAAAATAAGTGCTATTATAGGCATTTATTAATATGTAAGCCAAGACTGAATCTAAATATAGAGAACATTTTAGGAATATTTCCAGGCACATGAGTAACAAACACACAAACAGAAACATTTAATGGTTAGTTAAAACTTAATTTAACAGCAAGTCAAAATATGTTAAAAAATAAATCCTTTTTATGATGTACATGAATTGATCCTTCATATGTGATCAGTTTTTTT
>NW_007766073.1:5845-6186 GCF_000696425.1 Galeopterus variegatus
CTAATAAAATGAGCTAACAAAATACTACATATCTGGTGGCTTAAACAATAGAAATCTATTTTTTCACAGTTTTGATTTTTTGGAGGCCTCTCTTTTTGCTTCTCAGATAGCCACCTTCTCACTGTGTACTCACATGGTCATCCCTTGGTCTGTGTTGTCTGTGTAAAACTCCCTTGATAAGGACACCAGTTATACTGAATTAGGCACACCCATATGACCTCATTTACTTTAATTACCTCTTTTAAAGCCCTGTCTCTAAGTGCAGCCCTATTCTGAGGTACTGACTACAACATGTGAATTTGGGGGGACATAATTCAGCTCATAACAATATGATATGAAGT
>NW_007766074.1:0-967 GCF_000696425.1 Galeopterus variegatus
ATTGGAGGGAGCTAAAGGTGAAGGAATCAATTCACACACATACATACACACACACACACACTCTCACACACAAAACAAACAAACAAACAAACAACAACAACAACAACAAAAAGAACAACAAAACTGGGGGGGGGAGGAAGACATAACAACCACAATTATTATTATTATTATTTTTTTGAAGTTCTTACAACACGCAAGTGGAGGGGACACACTTGGGTGGGAGGGGGGAGAGGGAGGAGGGAGGGAGGTTTCGGTGATGGGACATAATAATCAACTACATTGTATATTGACAAAATAAAAATAATAAAAAAATAAATAAAATAAAAAATAGATTCCACACACACACACACACACACACACAAAGTTTTGTTTTCCAAATCTAAAAAAAAAAAACAAAGCTTTCTGATTCACTTTTGATGTGTTGTCCCCTCCAAAACTCATGCGGAATTTTGATCCCCAATGTGGCAGTGTTGGAAACTGATTGAGTCATGGGGGTGGATCCCTCATGAATGGATTAATGCTCTCCCTGGAGGAGGGGGGATAAATGAGCGAGTTCTCACTCTATTAGTTCCCATGAGAACTTGTTGATTAAAAGACCCTGGCACCTTCTCTCTCTCACTTGCTTCATCTCTCTTGCTTCTTCTTGCCATGTGAACTGCTTGCACCCGCTGGCTGCCTGCCAATTTCTGGCATGAGTAGAAGCAGCCTGAGGGCCATGCGAGATGCAGCTGTCCCAGAACCATAAGCCGAATAAACCTCTTTTCCTTATTATTTACCCAGTCTCAGGTATTTCTGTTATAGCAACACAAAATGGACTAAAACCCTCTCTCTTAAGCTATCTATAACAGACAACAGCTTTGAAAAATATCATTTGAAACAGAAGTAAAAGCACTTTTTTTCTCCCTATTTGATCCCCCAAATTTAATAACTTTAAGTATCCTTATGATTATTATGGCAATGTGGCTAT
>NW_007766074.1:5708-6186 GCF_000696425.1 Galeopterus variegatus
CTTTTAAGATTATCTAAAAGGAAATAAGCAGTATGATTGTAGCTTGTTTTTCTCAAGTTTGTTTCATATATGTGGTATATGATTGTCTTTATTCATTTTGGTAACTCTCTGTCTTTGTCTTTTGTAAAATTATATTTGCATTCTCATTTGTTAAACATTTGCTACTATGAATCATGCTAAGATAAACATTCCTAGAGGTGTCCCCTGGCATGCATATTGCACACATTTCTGCCAGGTGTGTGACGAGTAGTTAGATTTGGTAGATGGGGGTAAGCTGCTTGCTAAGGTGCTGTCCTAATTCACATGCCAGCATTGAATGAAAGTTCCCACTGTTCCACATCTTTTGTATATAAAGTCAATCTTCTTTTTTTTTTGTTTAAGGTTTTGCCATTCAGATGGGTGTGTTATAGATTCCACTTGGTTTTAATTTCTGTTTTGCGACTAATGTTTTTGTTATTTTGTTTTCTTTGAAACTGGC
>NW_007766075.1:0-320 GCF_000696425.1 Galeopterus variegatus
TAAGGGGGTACAGTTGACAGAGAGGAGTACTGGCCACCAGCCTTGAGTTCTGGTCCCTGCTGTGCTGCCAGCTTGGCTGTATGCCCTTGAACCCCTGACCTCTCTGAGACTCGGTTTCTTCATCTGTAACATGGGGTACTAAATCTGGCCCTCGGGTATTGTAAGGATCAAATGGGATCGTGTGATCAGTTGACTCCGGTGGGTCTTTAAAGGTTTTGGTCTCTCATTCTTATCAATGAACATTACCCCTAACATATGTATATTTATATATTTACAAAGTAAAAATGTATCATTGTGCCAATATATTATTATCTTATATA
>NW_007766075.1:5753-6186 GCF_000696425.1 Galeopterus variegatus
GGCCATTCCTATATAGGATCCGAACCCGCGGCGGGAGCGTCACTGCACTCCCAGCGCTGCATTCTCCCGAGTGCACCATGGGGCCAGCCCCAAATTTTTAAAAGAAATTATCAATTCAAAGAGAAATCAATCACCATGTGCTGATACTTTAGGAGTTGCTTGAAGGGAAACTTCCCTGCCTCCTGCCCAACTGGGGTTAGGGGCATCCCCTGGGCTCCCAATGTTCCCCCCACCCTGTGTTTTCTAGAGAACAATTACATCCTCATCACTGTATTTTGGAGTCCATCTAGAATGAGTTGAATCTAGCCTACCCTTCAGTTTTACACAAGGGGATCTGAGAAGGGATTTAACCAAGGGGAACATGGGACTTAGTAAGGGGGTACAGTTGACAGAGAGGAGTACTGGCCACCAGCCTTGAGTTCTGGTCCCTGCT
>NW_007766076.1:0-256 GCF_000696425.1 Galeopterus variegatus
AGGCTTGCTGGCCCTCCACACCCCCACTTCTTGTCCACCTGAAGTGCGCTCCTGTTCAAGGGCTTTGTTGCCACACTGATCTGAGTGAGACAACTTGCTAAGTAATCTTGGGCAGGTTGTTTAATGTTTCTGGGCTTCATGTTCTGCATTTGTAATCTATCAAAGGTTATGTGAGTATTAACTCATGTCTGCAAATGACCTGGCACCTAATTGTGCTCAGTAGATGTTAGCACACTTCTTGTCAACCATGATCTGG
>NW_007766076.1:5685-6186 GCF_000696425.1 Galeopterus variegatus
CCACTTCTTAGTGTTTACCATAGGAAATGATGAGCCGTACACGTGAGAGTTTATACATAAGAACATTTACTGCAAAATACTATTTTAATTTCAAAAACTTAAAAGCAACCAAGAGGCTCTATTTAAGAGAATATGCTTTTGGTTAGCCTCAAAAACAAAAACAAAAAAGAAAGTTAAATGCCTCCATCAATAATAACTGCTGGTTTAAAAAATTTCATGAGACACATTCTAGAATGGAAGTTAAATCATTTCTATTTATTATGCACATATGATTACATGCTTATTCATGAATAGGTAGACTTCTTAAGGAAGATGTACACATATAAAGAATCAGTCAGTGAAAAATTATACATACCTTATGACATCACGAGTGAGATAAAGAATAAGTTCCCATGAACTCCCTCACTCCAGAAGGATGAATTTTTTAAAGTTACCCAGTCAGGCTTGCTGGCCCTCCACACCCCCACTTCTTGTCCACCTGAAGTGCGCTCCTGTTCAAGG
>NW_007766077.1:0-585 GCF_000696425.1 Galeopterus variegatus
TATAGATTTGTTTTTACAGGAAATACTACAATTAACATCCTTATATATGTTTCTTTTGTAACTATATTTGTATATACCAGAAATAAATACATTAATTAATTAATTGATTAATCTGGGTTACATATCTATGAGTTGAATTGCTGTGTAATAGAGTTTTCCAAAATCACTTCACATAATGGGTGAATAATTAATCATCCTACCAGCATGAATTAAGGTTTTCTTTATTTTTAATAAGTTTTATTTTATTTTTAATTAACAAAAAATAATTTTATATATTTATGGGATACAATGTAATGTTTTGTCACATGCATACATTATGGAATGATCAAATCATTCCACAAATCAATCTAATTAACATATTCATGACCTCAAATATCTATCATTTCTTTCTGGCAAGAAAATTTAAAATCCTCTTTCAGCTATTTTGAGATATACAATACAGTAACTATAGTCACCATGCTGTGCAGTAGAGCAATAGAAATTATTTCTCCTGTCTAGCTAAAACTTCGTACCCTTTGACCAAAGTCTTCTCTTGCCCCACCTTCTCACTTCCCACCCCCCAGCCTCTGGTAACCAAAATTTTAT
>NW_007766077.1:2774-3295 GCF_000696425.1 Galeopterus variegatus
AAAAAAATAATAATAATTCCTGTCCATGAACATGGGATTCTTTCCAATTATCTGGGTTATCTTTAATTTCTTTCATCAATTTTTTATAGTTTTTAGTATATAAATCTTTCACTTCTTTGGTTAAATTTACTCCTAAGTATTTTTTGATGATATTGTAAGTGGAATTGCTTTCTTAATTTTTTTCCAGGTTGTTCACTGTTAGTGTATAGAAATGCTACTGATTTTTGTAATTTGATTTTGTATTGAGAAACTTTACTGAATTTATTATTATTTCTAAGTTTTTTAGTGGAGTCTTTGGGAATTTCTCTATATAAGATTACATCATCAGCAGAGACAATTTCACTTCTTTATTTCCTATTCAGATACCTTGAATTAAGGTTTCTTTTCCCATACAACCATTGCCAGCACTCAATTCCTTGATATTATCTTTATTTAAAATAAAAGCATTTTCAATTTTGTAGACTTAAGAGTAATCTTTATCTCTTTTTCTCTCTCCCAACCTCTCTCCTTCCTCTCTCTCT
>NW_007766077.1:5305-6186 GCF_000696425.1 Galeopterus variegatus
TTTTGCCAGTTCTTTTCAATTTATTTAGGAGAAATATTCCTCCTGTTTCATCTTCTTTTAGTGTGTTCATCATTTAGTATATATTTTCTTCTATGATGAAATTCTTAATTTCATCACTATGACAAGCAAGGACAAGTGGGAATTCCTCATGAGACTAATCTAGATTCCACACTCACATATTTAATTGTTTTTTCTATGTCAAGTTGTTATCAGAAACAAGGCTTAAACTAAGTTCTTGACTTGATTTCTTCCTGACCACTCCAAATCTTCTCCCCTTCCATATGTGCTAATTCAGCGATAAATAAATAGCACCTCCCTCTAGCATTTGTACTCAGGGAACATAGAAGACATTTTTCTATTCTTCAACCCTCCCCATATCAAATACACTATCAAATTATTTTATTCTTCTATTAAAATACATTATCAGCTTGGCACCTTCTCTTTATATTCAAGGGAAGATCATATGTAAAGTGATTATCATCAATCACATGGACTATTGCAGTAGTATCCGAGCTAGTTTCCCTGCATCACATTTTGCCCTTTTAAACCCATATATTACCATCTATCCAAGTGAGTTTTTAAAATATATGTACATCTTTATCGAGTTATAATTGACAAGATATAAGCTACATATATTTAATGTATACAATTTGATGAGTTTCAACTGTATACAACTGACAATTCATCACTACAATGAGGGTGGTAATCCTCAAAAGTCTCCTCATACCTTTTGTAATCCCTCCCTCCTTCCGTTCTTATTCCAAGGACACCAATAATTTGCATCTGTCATCATAGACTCATTTGTATTCTTTAAAAAATTTATATCAATAGAATAATCCTGAAAGTACTTTTCTTTTTTGGCATTCACTTAGTATAATAAT
>NW_007766078.1:0-532 GCF_000696425.1 Galeopterus variegatus
GGAGAGGGACTTAGGGCTGTCCAGGCTCCTCTCCAATCACTGGGGCCCTGGGCACTGTGCCCATTTCAAGACTTCATCAGGCACAGGGAGGAGGCAACACCAGCTGGGGAAGGACACAGGAGGACATGAGTCCTGGGAGTCCAGGGGCAGCCCACCCTGCACGTGCCCTGCCTGTGGGACCTGGGCCCCTCCTGGCCAAGCTCCCTTGCAGCCCTCGCACTCGCTCAGCCCACACGCAGGGCCCTCCCCAGGAGGAAAGCCATGTCCAAAGATGACCAGACCTGTGACCTTCTCCACAGACCTGACCCCGGCCAGGCACCAGCACCCATCTGCCCAGGACGACACCTAACAATACAAGGATTCCAGCCTCCTCGGCACGCATACAGGGAAACTGAGGCTCACAGAGGGGACCAGCACACCCCGACCACCAGCAGGATATCATAGTTATGACCTGGAACTGAGCGTACCTCCGGCCAGCCCAGCTCTGAGCAAGGCATCCAGAGGGGCCACCCCCTGGGCCTCCCACCCCCTG
>NW_007766078.1:5873-6186 GCF_000696425.1 Galeopterus variegatus
GTTTCAGGATCAATGAATCATGGGCCTTTAAAACAGGTGACTCATGCAATCTCCAGTGGCTCAATCATCAATCTGACCGTGCCTGAGTCATCTTCAGCTGCTGAGTCATGACATCCCAGTCCCAGAATCCCAGAGCTGAAAGGGGCCCCAGAAGGTCCACTAGAGAAAGCCTGTCCACAGGCTCAGCCCACCGCAGCCCCCTCCTATGGCTGTGGACCATCTGCAGAGGCCATGGGGGAGGGGCAGGGGCCCGGAGAGGGACTTAGGGCTGTCCAGGCTCCTCTCCAATCACTGGGGCCCTGGGCACTGTGCC
>NW_007766079.1:0-290 GCF_000696425.1 Galeopterus variegatus
CTCCTTTACAGGGCTTCAATGTTCCAGTGGCCCCACTTTGGACAGTCACGCATATGCCAGAAGCTTCTTGTCCCATGGCCCACCAATGCAGCTGCTGCCTCACCCATGCATGCACATACAGCTTTGTGCACCTACGTAAGGTCAGTGAGTGGTGAGGACACCTGTCTCTACACTCTCTTTCTGGGTCAAGGAAGCCAATGGACAGCAAGATATTTTGCCTCTTAAGGCAAAAAATCAGTGAGCTGTTTCCTTCTTCCTATAACAATTTGATTGTTTTTTAAAAGTTCATT
>NW_007766079.1:5942-6186 GCF_000696425.1 Galeopterus variegatus
AAAAAAAACTGGCTTGTTTTTGGGGAACCTGTTCACAATGTAAGCTAAAAGTATTCAGCTAACTTGGTTTCCATGTAAAGACCGGTCCCTCTCATATCCACTTGCAAACACTTATTCTATAGAACATTTGTTCATCATTCATTATCCAAAAGCACCTCTTGTTCAGGGTCATAATGCAGTTAGATTGTTTATACTCATACAAATCAGCTAACTCCAAACCGACAAAATAAGTCTCTTTTTTTTT
>NW_007766080.1:0-265 GCF_000696425.1 Galeopterus variegatus
GAATTGGTTGGTTTGGGGAGACAGTAAAGCAGCAGGAACAGGAAGAGCCCCTGGCTGCTAGAGCTATGGGACCTAGGGATGGATTGTGTAACATGCTCTGGAGACGATATAGTAAATGCATGTCATGTTTGTGCGAAGGCAGATAGCTCACTGGGTGTCACTTAAACCCAAGAAGGCTCAGAGGGTGCCACTTAAACCTGATGGCTGGCTGGGTGCCATATAAACCCAAGAAAAGAGTGACTGAGTGAATGCAGTTGTTCGAACT
>NW_007766080.1:2366-3127 GCF_000696425.1 Galeopterus variegatus
TCCCCCGTTCCTACCCCCTATTTCATTGCTGGCTTCTTCTTTGACTCTCTGGCACTGAGTCCTTTTTTGTTCTAACAACCTTGGCACCTACCAGGGCTTTTGGCAATGCCTTTCTCCCCTCATCAAATAATCCTCTTCCCAATCTTTAGTTGATGGTTACACTCTTCTTGAGTACCCCGTGGGTCGGCTCCACAAATAGATTTGGCCTAGTCTAGGCCAGTCCTCATGTAGAAACTGATATTAACAAACAAAGATGAAATGACAAGATTTTTTGAGTGACAAAATACTTGAGGAAAAAACTCTTTTACAGAATCAAAAAGACATTGACAGAAACACAATTATGCTAAGACATTTTAACATTAATGCTATCAATCTAAGACAGGGTCATTTGGTTAAAATAAATAAGATCTTAGAAAACTAAAATAAAAAGTAATAGCTTAGGATTCCAAAATATTTAAAATTATAACATCCAATAGTAATATAACTTTTCTCAAGATCCTCTGGAATAATACATAGGCAAGAATATTTNCATGAGAGCTTCACCCTCATGACCTAACCACCCCACAAAGGTTCCACCTGCTAGTATCATCATACTGGGAATTAGGTTTCAAGTATAAGTCTTGGGGGGACACAAACATTCAAACCATAGCATTTCTCTAGTGAGAAAGAGAACCTTAAGGGAAAAGCAAGACCCAAGTACATTCTTGTTTGAGTTTAGGTAATTTAACTTCACTTTTATAGGGAAAAAATGGGAAAAAAAA
>NW_007766080.1:3508-3818 GCF_000696425.1 Galeopterus variegatus
AAAAAAAAAAAAAAAAAAGGGCAATGAAAGAGTATTGGCCTTACTACAAATGAAAATATATAATTCTGTACTAATCAAAACAGTAGAGTTCTGGTATAAAAGTAGACAGATAGGTCAATGGAACAGAAAGATAACCTCAAAGTAGAGTCTATAATATATAACAAATTAACATATAAAAAGGATTTCACAATACAATGGGGAAAAAAGGCTTACCAATAACTAGTTTTTGGGTAATTGGTGGGCAACTGAGGAATAGGACCAATTTAGACTTTCACTTTATACCATATACTAGTGTTTTAATTTACTTTTT
>NW_007766080.1:5832-6186 GCF_000696425.1 Galeopterus variegatus
TATCTTATTTCTGACTTGTATGTCCATAAATACTTTCCCCTAATGCATGGTATCTAAAGATGATATCATCACATCTGAATCATATGAAAACTATTTTTAAAATGTAATTTGAATTTCTCCTAATAATTCAAGGTTAACTACTATGAATAAGCCAAGGTTTCAACTTTTTCCTAGTGTCAAAAAAACAAAACAAAACACAGGTTGGATTGTATGCCTGGTGTTTAGCAAAAGGAACACACATATCTGTGGGTTTTTTTTTTATTTTGTTTTGTTTTACTTTATTTATTTATTTATTTTTTCGTTAAATTTTTATTTTATCAATATACAATGTATATGATTATTATGGCCCATCAC
>NW_007766081.1:0-361 GCF_000696425.1 Galeopterus variegatus
ATAGAGAAACCCTAAAAGGCCTATGGGAGACTATCAAGCATAATAACGCAGGCACAATGGGGTTTCAGAAGTAGAGGAGATGGAGAAAGGGACAGAAAAAAACATTTGTAGAAGTAATGATGGAAACTTCCCCAATTTAAAACAAACGTTTATGAACACACACATACAAGTAGGTCAATAAACTCCATGCAGGACAAAAGTCACAGATAATGCATGCTAGGACACGTAATCAAACAGCTGAATGACAAAGACAGGAGGAATATTTTATTTTATTTCATTTCATTTTGTCTTTGTCTAGTAAGCTCAATATTTGTACTTGCTCAAGAACAGTTTCTATCAATTTCCTGTGCATTGGCCATCC
>NW_007766081.1:5790-6186 GCF_000696425.1 Galeopterus variegatus
TATGTTTTCAAGAGGCTAGAAGAGAAAAAATTAAATTTTCTTATCACACAGAATTGATAAAATTTTATGATGATGAAAAGTTTTTATTTTTATTTTTTAGAAGGGGACAAACAATTTTATAGAAGTAAAGATTTTACATGTTGCTGAAGTAAAGGTGGTATAAATTTAAGCTAGATTATTATAAATTGAAGATGTTGATTGTAATCCCCAGCTAACAACTAAAAGAGATAACTAAAAATATAGGTAAAAGAAATGAGAAAGGAATGAAAATGGTACACAAGAAAAAATAAAATACAAAACAAAGCAGTAATGTAGAAATTGAGATTTAAAATATCTATATATAATACATAACATGTATAGAGAACAAATAGTAAAAATCTGAATTCCTTTTTAACC
>NW_007766082.1:0-272 GCF_000696425.1 Galeopterus variegatus
TTGAGACATCTGAGGGAGTTTTAAAAGTGCTCAGCCCAAATGGTGTCTTAGTCCATTTTCTGTTGCTATCACTGAATACCTGAGACTAGGTAATCTATTTGAAAAAACTATTTCTTACAATTCTGGAGGCTGGAAATTCCAAGGTTGAGGGGCCACATCTGGTGAGGGCCTTCTTGCTGGTGGTGACTCTCTGCAGAGTCTGGAAATGGCAGCAGGCATCATATGGCAAGGGGACTTCACAGGACAAGAGATGTGCACTGAAAGGTAGCCTG
>NW_007766082.1:5909-6186 GCF_000696425.1 Galeopterus variegatus
ATGTTTTATCTATCATCCACTTATGACCTGTGTTCCTTTAATTATCATTCAGTTAAAATTTCTGCAATTTTTACTGATGTTTCTTGTTTGACCCATAGGTTTTTAGAAATGCATTGCTTAATTTCTAATGTATTTGCTCCCCCCCTCCACTTATTCTTATTTTTTTGTTATTTATCCTTAGCTTAATTTCACTATGGTCCATGTGTGTGATTTCAGTCTTTTAAACTTTTTTGAGACTAGCTGTATGGCCCTGTTTATGTTAATTTTGGTATATGTT
>NW_007766083.1:0-222 GCF_000696425.1 Galeopterus variegatus
ACAGCTTCAATCTCCTTTATTGTTATTGGTCTGTTAAGGTTTTCTACATCTTCATGGCTTAGTTTTGGGAGCCTGTGTTGGTCCAGAAATTTATCCATTTCCTCCAGATTTTCGAACTTGTTGGCGGATAGTTGTTCATCGTAGTCTCGGATGATTCCTTCTATTTCAGTTGGGTCAGTTGTAATATCACTTTTTTCATTTCTAATTTTTGTTATTTGAATC
>NW_007766083.1:5828-6186 GCF_000696425.1 Galeopterus variegatus
CAGGAAATACATCTATCATTTCTGTACTAAGTCTGTCAGTTTAATGATTGCATTTAACCTTCGTCAAATGTTTTAAATCAGCTGGCAGATATGAGTAATTATTGGTATAAAACTAGGGTGAAGCAATGATTTTTCAGATTCGTTCATATGGGCCAGGGATGACAGACTTACAGTTTCTCTCTGACCATGGACTATGCCATATTTATGAGATTTAAAGTATTTGTGGAGCAAGTGAAAGCTTTAACACTTGATGCCTGAAACTGAAATTCCTGGATACTGTCTTTGTAGAGAAGCAGTTGGGCCCCTCCACCTTCTGACTGCTGGGTCATGAACTCTATTGCGTGAGATGGTCAAACAT
>NW_007766084.1:0-279 GCF_000696425.1 Galeopterus variegatus
ATGGGATCCGAACCCACGGCCTTGGTGTTATTAGCACCACACTCTGCCAAGTGAGCCACGGCCTGGCTCAAGGCAGATTTCTTATTTTGGCATTTTCATTTCAGTTTCATTTTGCACCTGTCTTATAAAATGAATCTGAAGGAACTATTCCTGCATTTCCTATGATCACATAAAGTATTAGAACTGGAAAGAACCTTGGAGATCACTTCCCTGAGAAGTGACTTCCCAAGGTCACATGGTTACTAGCAATGCTGGAACTTGATGCTAACCCTATAGGTC
>NW_007766084.1:5825-6186 GCF_000696425.1 Galeopterus variegatus
AGAGGCATGGTCTACACTAAGATCCACCCTGCGTACCTTTTAATGGATTGTTCGTTCTTCCCAGCAAATATAGAAATCTTCTTCCTGTTTCTAGGGCCTGTTAGGTTGGGTACTCCCCTTCTTAGGCTCTGCTTTTTAAATGCAAATGTTCCTGGGAGGGACTGACACCTTGGCCTCTAACACCCCTGTGTAAATTAGTATCAGATGTTTGGTGTTTTATTTTCATGCTTTTTTCTGGATGAAAGATGGGGGCTGCTGGAGAGCTGGTGCCCCTCTCCTTTCCCACCCTGGTCTGTGGGGACCCCAGGGTTTCTCCATACCTTTCTGACTTAGGAAATAACCAGAGCCCCTGCAGACTGAC
>NW_007766085.1:0-541 GCF_000696425.1 Galeopterus variegatus
GTGTTCTCCCCAGGATATCCCCGTCTCTGCCGCGCTGCTGCGACGGCCGACAGCACTGGCCAAGAGTCAGGAGACATCTTTCTGTTCTGACTCCTCCACTGACCTGCCCGGTGACCACAGGTAAATCATGCCCCTTTCTGACCCATCATCACATAAAGGTGGACAAGCGTCTGATTTGTCTCTAAAATTCCATGATTCCTCAGAAAAGAAAGAGCGTTTTCACATAGGTGGACTGAAGAGCTGAACTTCTTAGCAGATCTAGTTTTTAAAGACATCCTCTCCTCTTCTTAAAAAGAAGAGAACGTCCATCCAGCAGATAAAAAACACCACCACCACCCATGAAACCCAAATGCATTACCAGAAACCTCCCCAGTCCTGGGTTTTCCCAATGCACTTGGGTCTTGGAAGGGGCTAGGTGTCTGGTGACAAAGGTGCCATTTCTAAGCCAAACTAGGAACATTCTATGGCCGTACAAGACCACCATTGATATTCCAAGGGGCTGAATATGAAACTGAGATTGGGCTGGGAACACTAATATTCT
>NW_007766085.1:5634-6186 GCF_000696425.1 Galeopterus variegatus
GCGGGAGCGCCGCCGCGCTTCCCAAGCAGTGCACTTATCCAGTGCGCCACCGGGCCAGCCCATTATCCAGCCTTTTAAGTTTCTCTGCCACAGAGGGGGATGGATGTCATTATCTTCTTTTCTGCAGTGTGGGGAGAAAGTAAGGAGAGAGACTCCAGGTTGTGGGCAAGTGAGCCCCTTTCTAGGATCCTTCCCAGCCTTATCCGTACAGGGAGGGCTGCCTTGGGGTGAGGGGTACTGGGCAGTGACCCTTCCTAAGACAGAAAGAAAAGTGGGCCCTGTCCAGTACTGCTCAGCACCCCCCATCTGACTCTCATCTCTACTTGGAATCTCCTCTGTTTGCCAGGCCTTCCAGCCACTGATTTTGAAGAATTTAAGGAAACTACCTGCGCAGAAGCATACCCACACCTGCCAGAGAGCACATGGAATCCAAACCGAGTTTAAACATAGGTACATGAACAAACGATCTTGCACCAGCTCCCAGCCCCCCGGTGTTCTCCCCAGGATATCCCCGTCTCTGCCGCGCTGCTGCGACGGCCGACAGCACTGGCC
>NW_007766086.1:0-214 GCF_000696425.1 Galeopterus variegatus
TCAGCTGCTCTCTCCTGCCTTCTTTTCCTTCTCCTGTTAAGCCCCTTCCCCAGCTCTATTTCATAGTCCTGTTACCACTTACTTGAGAAGATAATTCATTTTTTTTTTTCCTTTTTGTCTTTTTTCGTGCCCGGCAACGGATCACAACCCGATGTGTCGCGCCCGTACCGGACCGGGACCGGCCACGGGATCGCAACCCTCGGCGTTGCTCCCG
>NW_007766086.1:5634-6186 GCF_000696425.1 Galeopterus variegatus
ACTGCTCTAGGTAGAGATGCTGCCCTTATGTGTTAATTCATCCAACAAGCCACAGGTTTCAAGTCCATCCAACTGCAATGTGTGCACACTCTGTGTAGGCACTAGAGGTGGACATGAATTCAATAGATTACCTGATCTCAAATCTCATGTTTTGTATATATCTCAAAGCTCTTAATATCTGTCGCCAAATAATATTTCAAAAGATTTGTTCACAGCCACCAGCTATAGGAAATGCTATTCTCACAATACAGTTGGTGCTCTGTAGAGCAGGGTCCTACATCCACAGATTCAACCAACATTGGATCAAAAATATTTGGGTAAGGGCCGGCCTGTGGCTCACTCAGGAGAGAGCAGTGCTCATAACACCAAGGCCACGGGTTTGGATCCTATATTTAAAAAAAAAAAATATACACACACACACACATTTGGGGGAAAAAAAGCAATAAAGAAAACAATACAATAAAAAATAATACAAATAAAAAATACAATAAAGTATAACAACTATTTACATAGCATTTACATTGTATTAGGTATTATAAGTAATCTAGAGAT
>NW_007766087.1:0-2536 GCF_000696425.1 Galeopterus variegatus
AACCTGAGAGTAACAATGAGGGGACAGGAGGGAGGTGTGAGGGGTAGTGATGAGGGGACAGGAGGGACACCTGAGGGACAGTGATGAGGGGACAGGAGGGAGGTGTGAAGGACAATGATGAGGGGACAGGAGGGAGGTGTGAGGGACAATGGTGAGGGGACAGGAGGGACACCTGAGGGACAACGGTGAGGGGACAGGAGGGAGGTGTGCATCGTAATACACTGGGAAGTGAGCAGGCGTGAGGGTTGCAGTGATTGGGTTGGGTCAGGCAGTAAGCAAAGCGGCTGAGAACCTTCTAGTTACTCAGGGTCGTGCAGACCACAAGAAAAATAACAGCTGCTTGAAAAGGCGAAAGCGGAAGCCACCTCAGAAGTGGGCTTCCCCCGCTGCCCACTGGGACACCTGAGCCTCCGAGGAGAGCCAGGGTGTGGGTGGGAGGGAGAAATGACTCAGTGTGTCCTCCAGCCTTCCAGGGTCCCCCATCACAGGCCATAGTGGGCCACCTCACAGCCAGCCTACTTCCTCCGTGTCCAGTGGGGCTTTCACCGTGTTCTCAGCAGAGCTAGAGGGGCTGCCCGGTGAGCAGGGCTCGTGGACCATCTCTGTTGCCAGGTGGTCAGATGATCAACCATCCCTGCCACCCCCAAACAGCCTGTGGGCTGCAAGTGCCATGTGGGCAGTTCCCACTGTTGTCCCAGCCTCACAACGCCAAGTTAGGATCGTGCCCAAGAACCATTACACAGGCTCAAACCTCCTCTAGGATCTTCCCCAGGGACCCCATGGGATTGTGCGGGGTAGGCAGCAGCTGACAGGGAAGATGGGTGACAATAAAACTGTGTAGTGGTGACGTGCAGCACGGCTGAAGACAGTACAACACGAAGCCGTACTCTCCCACACACATGACTTGTGCCACAGCCACTAGGAAAAGACATGTTTGTTCCCATTTCACAGATGGATAAAGAGCACATCGCCGGCAGGCAGGCCAAGGTCGCGCAGTTCATGGCGGCGGGGCCGAGCGCGACAGCGCGGGATCCTGCGCCCCACTCCTTTCCCCAGCACCACCGTTTCTCTTCCATGAGGTCATGGTTCCGAGTCTATATCAGTTCACGGCTGTCACGGGGGGCTCTGTGCTGGTTATTTTGGGGGTGGCTTTCTCTCTTTGATGTGGTTGTGTCGATGACACCTACGGTTTCCCACAATGCCTTCTCTCTACTGATAATTTCCATCTTCTTATTCAGCTTTTCCACCGACACAAAGGTTTTTTTTTCTTTGTAGAATTATTTTGAACTGCAGGTAACATGTGACCCTCACAACTTGTCAGAGACCTGAAAGAGGAACCTTTGCTTTGCTCAACATCAGATGTCCCTGCAACAGGATGTGGTGAGCTGTCACACCACAATTTCATTTAATAAGAAGGGTTTTTTCCCTTATATTTGATTTTTCTCTAAAATGCTCCTAAGGTGGAAACTATTGCTTTTTTTCCTAAAACTTGTGTGTGGCAGTCCAAATCCCTATTCACCCTGGGATATGCAGGTTAGGGTGTGCGTGTGTTTGAAAGCACCGGCACATGTATTATTTTGATCCTCACAACAATCTTATGAGAGAGTAAAGGCAGATACTGTAATTACCAATTTTGTTGATGGAGAGACCCCGGAAGCCCAGAAAGTGGAAGTGGCAGTCTGTGGTCCTGGAGCTGAGGCCCTGCCTGGTGGGCTGCACTCGGGCAAGCTGCACCCAGCCCCTGCACATGCCAAGCACCCTCTGATCCTTCCAGATCTTGCCTGCTGGTCCCACTGGCAAATCTACAGGGTTAGTTGTAAATTTTTAAAAAATACTTACTAGGAAAGTCATAAAAGGACTGGGGCGGCTGGCTAGGACCCCTGGCTGGAGCCTGGAGGTGGCCACAGACACAGGGACAGGAGGATTCCAGCCCTGCCCTGGCCAACGTCTGGCATCTGGGCTGGCCAGACCACTATTTCATGTCCACTCATCACTCTGTCCCTTCTGCTTTGGGCCCTCACTGTTTTTGCCTGCATGGTACTCAGTGCACACAATCTGGTGTCTCTGAGGTGAGGAAAGGTTAAGGGTTCATGTTTATTGTTCCTGTCTTTTCTGTGAAACGCTTCTCTCAAAACAGAGCAGCACATCAACACGGTCACCCACCCACCACGCGCAATGTACAAACACGGTGACCTTTTGTTTGAGCTCAAAACTATTTTTTTCAGTCATTTCTCCTGTACTAGCTTCTATGTGCTTTAAAAATCTTTTCAGAAAGGTAGGGCTGGGGTGAGGGGGTGGAGGGGCCGTGGCCAAGGGACTCACATGAAGTCTGAGCTGCTGCCTGTTTCCCACCGCACTAGAAGACAAACATGGCTTTGCTGTTGCCTCTGTTCTAAAACAAACAGCTCCTCTAAGAACCAGCAGCGACAGGCCGTCACAGAACCTGCGTTCAAAACTCCCAGCCATTCTCACCCCGGTGCGGAGAGGTCTGTGGAGGCTTCGCGGAGCCTGCGACAGCGTCAGCCCATCTCTCGCT
>NW_007766087.1:5649-6186 GCF_000696425.1 Galeopterus variegatus
ACAAGCTTCTGTCACGGGTGTCTCCTTGTTCTACCCTACACCAGCCCTCACCCAGGGGTGCGGGAGGTCCCCAATGCCCGATCCTCGGATGAGGTTTCCAGGGCAGGGGCGGTCTAGAGGAAAAGCCTGCTCTGCACTCTGGGATCAACGTCCCTTCCAGTGGGTGGCGGGTACCCAGTGCTCCTGAAACCAACACACGAAGGGAGGAGGAAGCCACGGCAGGAAGGAGCCAGCCGGCGAGAGCCAGAAGTGCGGGTCAGTGCAGAACCAGATCCCACCTGAACAGAAGGGACAGACCCTCAAGATGCACCACCCTGAAGCAGTCAGGGTTTGATTCCTCATCCACTTTCCGAGGACAACTGAGGCCCAGACGAGAACCTGCTCTAGTATAAACAGTAAAAACCGGGTTCCAAGAGGCAGGATGGCAAGAAGGAGAGGAAACAGCAGGAGAGGGTGGCAATGACGAGATGACAGGAAACCTGAGAGTAACAATGAGGGGACAGGAGGGAGGTGTGAGGGGTAGTGATGAGGGGACAG
>NW_007766088.1:0-515 GCF_000696425.1 Galeopterus variegatus
TTATTTATTTTTTTAAAAGATGACCAGTAAGGGGATCTTAACCCTTGGCTTGGTGTTGTCACCACGCTCAGCGAGTGAGTGAACCGGCCATCCCTATATAGAATCCGAACCCATGGCCTTGGTGTTATCAGCACCACACTCTCCCAAGTGAGCCACAGGCCAGCCCTAAATTAATTTATTAAGTGATTTTTTTTCAGGATTTTGAATATGTATAAATTTTATGTATAATGATTTCATAGGACAGGGTCTTTCCACTCTTTTATGCTCTTTCCAAAGCCTCCCATCCCCCACTCTATTAACCACACATTAAACACAGAGACAATTATAATAGAGGAAGTAGGGATAGAGCCAGCTGTCTGAGTGGGTGGCAAGGTTCCCAGTCTGCACCAAATGTACTATTACTTCCTCATTTCATCCTACGAAAAAGTAATGTGTTTCTACAAATCTTAAAAACACCTTTTTTTTTTTCCTTTTTGTCTTTTTTCGTGTCCGGCAACGGATCGCAACCCTCAGTG
>NW_007766088.1:5830-6186 GCF_000696425.1 Galeopterus variegatus
ACATTAAGTGACTTGGCTCAAGAACATTCAAGGCATCAGGGAAATAACTTGAAACCCAGGTCCTAACTTCCAGTCAAATGCATTTTTCACTAACCCAGATTCTAATTCCGAGTCTATTACTCTTCCTACTAAACCTTGATTTTAAATCCTTATTAAGATAATAGTCTTTCCTAGGGGCAAGTTGAGATGGTTTATGTTTTTATGAATAATTAATTTATTTTATTTTTTATTTATTTATTTTTTTAAAAGATGACCAGTAAGGGGATCTTAACCCTTGGCTTGGTGTTGTCACCACGCTCAGCGAGTGAGTGAACCGGCCATCCCTATATAGAATCCGAACCCATGGCCTTGGTGTT
>NW_007766089.1:0-232 GCF_000696425.1 Galeopterus variegatus
GAGGATGTGCAGGAACTGGAATCCTCATATGCTGCTGGTGAGAATGTAAAGTGGAGCAGTCACTTTGGAAAACAGTCTGGCAGTTCCTCAAAAATTTAAAAACAGAGTTACTATTTGTCCCAGCAGTTCCATTTTCAAGAGAATTGAAATACATCCACATAAAAACTTGTGCATGAATGTTGACAGCGTTACTCTTGGGTCACAATTTATCAAAATGAACAAAGTACCCGCC
>NW_007766089.1:5852-6186 GCF_000696425.1 Galeopterus variegatus
TAAAACCACTTCCACCAGTGCACCACTCTAATCTGGGTTAGATGGGCTCATCCTTTAGGTCGGGCTGGCTGGAATACATCTGCTCCATCACTGCCACACATCGGTGGTGCGGGGGCTCTCCCTGTCTTACAGGAATAGGGTCGGTGGGTTCAAAGTTTGTCAGACCCTGAAGCTAACATCTAGGGTGTACAGTGGAAGGGCCTCCCTCCTGTTAGCCACAGTGTCCTTTCACTTCCAGGACTGTTTGTACATGGTGAGGGGTTAATACTTCTAAGGTCTGGCCCAGAGTTAGCTTGGAGGCCTCTTCTACTAGTAGGGCAGTGACTGCAACAGG
>NW_007766090.1:0-382 GCF_000696425.1 Galeopterus variegatus
GAAGGAAAGGCCACTCTGCATGAGGTCAGGGAAGGAAAGGCCACTCTGCATGAGGTCAGGGGACGAAAGGCCACTCTGCATGAGGTCAGGGAAGGAAAGGCCACTCTGCATGAGGTCAGGGAACGAAAGGCCACTCTGCATGAGGTCAGGGAACAAAAGACCACTCTGCATGAGGTCAGGGAAGGAAATGCCAGTCTGCATGAGGTCAGGGAGTCTGAAAAGCCTCAAGGTGAGGAGCAGCACAGATTTTCTGGCAAGTAATTGCTGAGATTCTGACTTTTAACCTTGCACAGTTACCAGTCCAAATTCTCTTCCTCTTATAAGCACATAGCATATTGTAAGCATATTATAAGACAATACATGTCTTAGGTAAGTTTCTTAA
>NW_007766090.1:5877-6186 GCF_000696425.1 Galeopterus variegatus
GAGTGATACAAGGAAAAGTACCACATGTTCTGAGAACTGATGATAGTGGGACCTCACTAGTTTGGGGGAGAGTCAAGAAGGTCTTCCCTTGAGGTCACTCAGAAGGACACACGTGCGTTAACTAGGTAGGAAGGGAGGGTGGGAGTCAGGGATGAAGGGGGCCTTCCAGGCAGAGGGAACAGCAGAGCCAGAGGCCTGAGTGGGAGCAAGGGCAGCCGTTTGGGTGAAAGTAGAGCAGCAGGGCTGCAGAAAGCAGGGAGAATGGGGAAGGGCTCGGAGGCTGCAGCACCCAGAGGGCAACAGAGGTTT
>NW_007766091.1:0-419 GCF_000696425.1 Galeopterus variegatus
GACAACGATTTTTAATCCATTCACTACATGGTCCTACAATCCAATCATCTCTTCAAGGCTCCACCTTTCAGTTGCCATAATAGGATTTCCCAATCTCTTAACAGTCACAGTGGGGCCAAGTTTCTAATACATAAAACTTGGGAGACAATTGAAGCTTCAATAGTTTTGGGGGGACATAATTCAATTCACTACAATAATTGTATTCAATTTTCACATTTTACAGATGGGCAAACTGAGACTCAGGGAAGCTTAGTAAAGGCCCATGGCCACAGTTACAGAAGTTAGATTTGAACTCAGTTTTGTCTGATTCCAAAGCCCTGAGTCATTGCACTATGCTGATTGCCTTGGGTTGACTATCCCCCCAAATCTTAATCCCCACTGTAAGTGTTGAAGGTGGGAAATCCTATTACGGTAATTGA
>NW_007766091.1:5858-6186 GCF_000696425.1 Galeopterus variegatus
TTTCATCTGTTAATTATGTTTCCAAGATTTTTGAATATATAATTGTATTAGTCCATTTTTGTTGTTTATAATAAAATACCTGGAACTGGGTACTTTGTAAAAAAACTAAATTTATTGCTTACAGTTTCTGAGGCTGGGAAGTCCAAAGTCCATCTGATGCTGGTGACAATGACCCAGGGGTCTCACATTGCAAGATCGTGGAAGCAGAGAGAGCAGAGAGGAAGACAGACTCTCCTCTTCTTTTAAAGCCCTCAGAACCACACCCCTGACAACGATTTTTAATCCATTCACTACATGGTCCTACAATCCAATCATCTCTTCAAGGCTC
>NW_007766092.1:0-789 GCF_000696425.1 Galeopterus variegatus
CAGTCTGAATAGGGTCCATGTCACTTTTCTGTTGTAACTGATAACGTTTTATAGAATATAGATAGACTCTCAAAAGTTTTCTTCACATTCTTTCTTTCCCGAAGCACTCCAGGTATATCAAAACATATTATTTGAATTTCAAATATTCAAATAATAATTTCATATTTGAGATAAAAATATGAATAACAATAATACACAATAATAAATCATACAGAAAAGTAGCTAGTAATTTAGACTCAGATAACAAAGGGTTTTTGGTAGTAAAAATCAAAAGTAAGGTAAAACATTTCCTACATAAATTTGAGAGGCCAGGATAGTTTAAAACTAATAGAGAAAAGACTAATCATGTCATAATAGAGAAAAATATCCTCCAATTTGAAAAGATTTTTAGTTTTTGAGCAATAAGAAAGACCCCTTTTCCTCGTCACTGCTAACCTTAGCCCCTTTCTACCAAAAAAGAAAATGAAAGATTAAAATGAGCATCTGAGGAAGAGTAGAACTTTTGTGTTTTGGTAACCGAGTCTAGTCAACTTTATCCAGATATACCAGAGCCAACACAGCCAAGTAGGTCAGTGTCATAACTTGCAGTGGACACACATGGCTGAAGACAAAGGATGGAGCTCGAGAAAATTTAGAAGAGCTTCATATCCTTTAGAAAAAGCAAGGAGCTGATGAAGAAATAGACCACTTATATATTTCCAGTCCTCCATTTTCTTTATATTGTTCAAAAACGTAGAAAGTCTTCCAGGGAATGTTATTTAATTTCATATACCCCCACTGAACATTTTT
>NW_007766092.1:4295-6186 GCF_000696425.1 Galeopterus variegatus
TACTAAGAGAGCAATATTTTCTCTTAACTTCCTGGTTGATTTGAGTTACAAATACAAATCGCTTTTAATAACAACCTTTCCTTGAGATACTTGTCTGAATAAAGAGTATGTTGCTGTCATTTGGAAAGGACTTGATGTAGCACTTGGAAGGACAAAGCTAGTAGTACCACAGTTTTTTAGAACATGCCAGAAGCGCACATACCCTCTTTTCTCCATCCCTCTCTTCTTCCATTAAGTTATGTTTAGAGATCTTAGTTCCATATATGGTAGATCTTTGAAAAAATATCCCTTTCTGTAAGTTACAAATCTAAAATCCATTTTCCGAAGGACAGGGCAGCATAGACAGTGATGTCTAACATGTTGGGTGTGTTCGCTTTTTTTCCCCTTCCTGTTTCCCAGATGTAACTCTCCTTGGATTTTTCTAATAACAGTAATCATGATTCAGTAGTTTCAAATTTCCAAAGTTGATCGAAATATGAATCTTTAAATTTAGCTCAGATGCAGATATGACATAATATTCAACTATGGGGCAATTTAAATATATGAAGGATGGACCCAGTCTTCTTTGGTTTATGCAGATTAAGTGAAAGCATGATGGCCAGTACTTTTCATGCTAATTTCCAAGTAATAGGTGGGTCAAACACTGACAGAGGTCCAAGAATGCACCCAGGGTTTTGTACTATCCATTTTCTATTCTGGGAAAGCAACACCACAGAGTCTTTGTAAGTAACAATATTAGGTTCAAAAATAACATATTGGCTCTTTGTGGTCAATTTGTTCAATGTATGGGGCTCAGATCAGTTCAAAGAATAATGACCTCTCCTTTTTTTTTTCAGAAGAGGTAACTTGATGCCTTTCTTTACTGACCACTGAGGCAGGTCTTTGCCTTCAAAAGCTGTACCAAGTTCATCATCTCCCCCTGAAATCAGGGACACCAGGAATGCTAATAGTAACTACGAGAAAGAGTAGGACATAGCTAATCCTGTTAACACGGTGTACACACCTGCTGCTCTGTGGGAAATAAACCAAGACGGGAGCTCATTTCTGGTGCTGTTTTGAATCTTTACTTCTCAACGAAACTGCTTTCCCTTCCTTAGAATGCAACCAACACTAAGATTCGCCACAATTAGTGTTCCAACGTGGAGCCAGAATTTTTTGAATGTGGAAAAATCAAAAATTGTCACCAGGCACAACAGAAACCTTCTCTTTCTGCTTCTCCATTCAAACTTGAAGAGTTTTACACATTTGCCTAAGGAACGAACACATGTCAGGTACTCCATTGTTGAACAGGTTATTACAGGAAGAGAACCTGGGAGAAAGGGAACATTTCAACAACTGTAAAAGGATAGCAACACAATAAATTCCTTTACTTCCAAAAAAGCTCACAATGGGAATACTTTTGTACCTCTCTTAGAGGATTTCAAACTCTTGGTACATTATTTCTAATTTCAGAGAAACACATGTCCATAAATGGGACCCAAAATAAACAGCTTTTATGAGAAATTGAAACAAGGATAGTATGCATTTTTCATGAATATTTTGGAAAGCATTCTGCATAAAGTTAAGAAAAAAGTTTATTAAGGTCAAAAGAGAAAGTACACAGAAATCAACAGGTAGTAATTTTAACATAAAAGTGTAAAAGAATTATAGAAACAATATTATGTACTAATATTCAATTAGAATTCAAGATTTAGTATTCGCAATCTTAACCATTCGTAGGCTTGCCTGAACATCCATGCTTGCAGTAATTTATAATTTGCTGAGGCATGAACTTGAATCACATGCATTTTAAGGCTAGTAAATGGGACCAAGTCATTTAACCAATGTATGCACCTAGTCACCCACAGGCACTCACTTTTCAAGCCAGCTTTGTTGTTCTCTACTTACTATC
>NW_007766093.1:0-238 GCF_000696425.1 Galeopterus variegatus
CAAAGTCCATTCCTTAATCTGCAGACTTTCTGAAGTATAATGATATAATGTCATGTTTAATGTTCTCTAACATTTTTCTGTAGAAAGCAGGAAAAATTCAATTCTTACTGCACCGCTCAACCCATCTCCTTTCATTCTACCCAGAATTCGTGATGTATTAGCTAGTTCCCTAAAAAGCTGCCTCTCGATGCTAATTCCATTCCCATCTCAGAGCCTCTAATGCTGACCTTTGCTTGTA
>NW_007766093.1:5861-6186 GCF_000696425.1 Galeopterus variegatus
CTCTATCCCCAGACTTTCCATCTCAGCAAGCAATATTATTAGTCATTCAGTGTTCAGGCCTCAAATCTAAAAGTCATCCTTGATTTCCCTTTTTCTCCACACATTACGTCTGATCATATCCTATTGGTTCTACTTCTAAAATATGTGCCCAAATATGACCATCTCACCATCCTCATGATGACAACTTCAGCTCAAGCCATCATCATATCTATGACAACTGCCTTAGCCTCCTGACCACTCTACCTGCCTTTGCTCATCCATCCTTTTTTCTCCAAAGTCCATTCCTTAATCTGCAGACTTTCTGAAGTATAATGATATAATGTCA
>NW_007766094.1:0-6186 GCF_000696425.1 Galeopterus variegatus
AGAATTTACTCATCTAGCGTAACTGAAACGTTATCTCCTTTGCATAACAACTTCCCATTTCCTCCACTCAGGCATTGCCATCTTGACTAGGGGGGGTCTCAGGTGTTATCTAACTGCCCCAGGATGCAGACTGACATCTAACTTAGGCAAACACACCTATCACAATGCTAACGCCGGAGTATTTTATTTTATTTTATTTTTATTATTATTATTATTATTATTATTATTATTATTATTATTATTATTATTTTGTCTTTTTTGTGACTGGTAAGGGGATCGCACCCCTTGGCTTGGTGTCGCCCGCACGGTGCTCAGCCAGTGAGCGCACCGGCCAGTCCTATATAGGATCCGAACCCGGGTTGGGAGCGTCCCTGCGGGCTCCCAGCGCCGCACTCTCCCGAGTGCGCCACGGGGCGGCCCACGCCGGAGTATTTTAAAGTCATGATAGACAACATAAAAACCTGAATGATATAACTAGTAATGTGACTACTATTTTCCATTTTTAATACAATCCTTAGTATCTCAGGCTGATGTCCCATCATTGTTTTAATATCTTCTTCACATGCAGAAAAAACATCGTCGACCCGGAAGACCCCAGGTGTGCCCGGTTGACGCTCACTGGCCGGATGATGGCGGTGTCTCCAGAAGAAGTAGAATTTGCCAAGCAGGCCATGTTTTCAAGGTTTGTAGATGCTTTAAAATTGGTTTGCCTATAAATATACAGTAATAAAAAGTAGATATCAGGGCTGTGCCGCTCGATGCCTGTAACGCAGTGACAGTGATCGGCGGCTGCAGAGGCCAGGCAGACGGTGGCCTTCAGCGGGCTGAGGCTGCCTTTGGAGAGCACCCCACGTGAGGTGTTCCAGGCACAATTGCTGTGTACTTCCAACCTGTGACAGTGCCCTGCCTTGCAATCAAAAGAACTGAGCCCTCCTAGCAGACATCGTCCAACGCCCACCCTAGGCAGAGCGCGGTGCCTGCGGAGGCGCTGGAGCGGCGCATCTCAGTGTGGCCCACCGGGGGGACGGTGTCCCTGCAGGGGGCTGCGGGGTGGGGCCCGGAGCGGGGTCCGGAGCTGGAGCTCGGAGTGGCATAGCGAGGCGAGGCAAGCAGACTGCACCCGTGCGTTGGTGGATAGTAAGGGGAAGGCGGGCGGTGAGTGGAGGAGCCCTCCACAACGCCGCGGAGACCGAGCACCCGCACCGACCGACCGAGTATGGAGAACTAGAACAATCGGGACATGAGCTCGGTTTTCAGTTCACAGGCAGGTAGAGCAATAGGCGTAGATGTGCGTGCGTTCGTGCATGTGCATGTGCATGCTTGCCGCTGCTTCCAAACTCGGCGTCATTCCCTAGTTCTCTCCCCTCTCCCCTCTCACATGTTGTTACAAGCAGTGAGAAAAGGGCATCGGGTTCATTAGGCTCACCTCCTATTTTGCACATTGCCGCAGACAACAGTGCTGCCAAATTTGCAGCCACTGCATAACGTGGGCCTCTTCACCTCCAGCTTCCCCTGATGTTGGTTTCCTTACCTTCTTTTAAGCCCCGGCTGTTAGTCTCATCAAGATTCTTCCAGCTTCCACCCACTGCCTGGTCCCATGGCTGAGCCCCTTGGATTAGGGTTTGTTACACCTGCACCCCACCCACTTCTAGGTAATAAAATTTGTTCCAGTTATCAGTACAAAACTAGGTTGTTTAAAATATCAACAATCATTTTATTATCTCCGCTGCATGACTACTTGCAGTGTTGGGGCATCAGATCAGCAACTTACTTTCAAATGTTTTAGGAAAATAAGCTAGTTCTTTATATGTACTTTCAATATCTCTCAACATTTATGATTATTTCAAGATAAATTTTTTAAAAAATATCAACCTGTTATTGCATTTGCTTTGCTACAAATGTTTTTCCCAGTTTGGACTTGGTCTTTAAATTATATTCATAACATTTTTAGATATTAAAAAGATGGTTTTTAAATGAAGATTTAAAAAATGAACCACGTCCCCCTGCCCTCAAGGATATTACAGAGTGTCTAAGGGTCTGCGTCAGGGAGAAGGCAGGTTGGTTAGTAGCAGAGGTGGAATGGGACATTCCCTGTCCACTCTGGCTGGCTCTCAACTTGGCTGAACAGTGACAAGCTTGCTGAAGGAATAGAAATCTTCCCATGAGCAGAGATGTTTCATGGGTTCACCATTAGGATAACATTTCATACGGGGATTCAGTGAGCCTTTCTTTATGTTTCCTAGTGACAATGACCAGCACCCACTGAGCACCTGCTCTCTGCCAGTGTTTTATGCATACATCACTGCTCCCCACATAGCCCTATGATCCGAGCACCATCAACATCACCCACAGGACAGGTGAGGAGACCAGGGCTTGAGAGAGCCAACAGCCCACAAGGCACCATGGCTCATCAGCAGTTTAACTATGATTCAAACCCAGGAGCCTGGCACCAGACTTGAGCTTTTAGCCGCCTGGTATAGGGACCTCAGGCTGTGCAGGCTCCACTGCCTGGCTCCTCAGCTTCTGCCTCTGGCTGCTTTGAGCAGTGCTCAGCCCCAGAGAGGCCTGCAGTCTAGGGGTTCTTCCTCTCACCTGGCCTTATCAGGTGCACAGCTTTATTGTGACCTCCCTTTATCCTGCAGACACCCAGGGATGAGGAAGTGGCCTCGTCAGTATGAATGGTTCTTTATGAAGATGAGGATAGAACATATCTGGCTTCAGAAATGGTATGGAGGAGTCTCCGACATTTCAAGGGAAGAATATTTCAAAGCAGTTCCCAGAAAGGCCTGATGGAGTAAGAAGACCCTCGGCATTTGTGTTCAAATAAAAACATTTTAAGTGATGCTGCCAGACAGCTGTCGACCGCTGTCTCTTTGCTGCAGGGTTCAGAGAGCCCTGTCATCCCTATAGCAGAATGAGAGAGGGAGAACAGGGAAGCCTGTGCTGGATTTGAGATGAAAGTGGTCGCTTGCAGATCCCCGACTCACATAGGTACTTCACATAGATAGTCTTTGTTTACGTTGTATTCGATCCAGACTCACCTATTTGGAAGTCATCGTTGGTTGTCAAGATGACATGTTGAGACCGTTGCTGTTCCATTGTTTAAGGAAACATGATGCCTGTACATACAATGTGATTGCTTTGTGTCATGAGAGTGCTGTCGTCGCTTGCTGTGCCAAAGGCAGAGTCTTGGGTCTAAGCTCATTGCAACCACAAAGAAGGTGAGCCGGCATCATGTGGCCACTACATCGTATTTAGGGTGAGGGTGGAGAACTATTTGTCCGTGGATTATTCATCCTGCTACTGGATTGCAAATGCATTATTTGGTCACATTTGCTAGAATATATTGGTCATGTGTGGAGCTTTTCCCCCCACTGTAACATGCAAACCAGTGTAAAAACCTACAGAGCGCCTACTCTATGTAAGCGGGCCTCGGTAGTGCATTACAGAGGAAGGGTAGCTTCAGCATGAAGCTCCCAGGTCCCTGCTGCTCACACTTCTGATGAGGGTTCCCCTTCCACACGCATGAGGAGTGGCATCCAAAATAAGAAGACCTCATTCTGTGGTGCGTGGAGAGGAGAGGGGAGGATGATACCGGGAAAGCAAAGGCACCAGACAAGAGAAGGAAGGGAGGGAGGGAGGAAGTCGGCAACTGCCGGCCTGCTCTCTGCCCAGCCCTGGGCCGGGCCCTTGGCAGAAATCATCTCATTTAAGCCCAACAACCAGTGAAATGCATGTCATCATTCCCACTTACAGACAAGAAACCTGAGGCTCAGAGAGACTAAGTCAGCATCCCAAGGGATGGACTCCAGAATTCACTGCACACAATGGATGGAGTGATACCTAGAAAACTTCTAGTTTTCAAAACAAAAGAGTTGCTGAAATGCACAAGTAGTCATTGAACCTGGAACAATCAGTAAAGTAAACTTCCAGTTTTAAGAACAAAAGAGTTACTGAAATGTACAAGTAGTCATCGAACCAGGAAAAATTAGTAAAATGATTGTGAAAGAGAATGACTAATTTGCCTGAAGATTTCTCACTGCTCTCCTCCCCCTGCAAAATGTCTCTGAAATTTGATTCTTACTACAGATTTAAAATTTTTCTGCAAATTATATGCAGGAGCTCCTGGGGTTTGCAATAAACTAGACTACATGTGTACACTTGCAAGGCCTACATGGACATATGTTTACATATCCAAGATCTCTTATAATTGAAACCTGTAACGGATCTAGCAGTACCCAAGTTTTCTGTCTTTCTGTAATGGCTATAAACTCTCTTTGGTAGGTTAGGTATGTTGTATACCATAAAACCACTTCATTATATGTAGGAAATATGCATTTTAAAAATAACTAAAAGTGTTATTAATGGTTATATTTTTGTTTAACAAAATAACACATGAAGAGAGTTTGAATTGTCAAAATATTATTTTTAACTACCTATTACTAAAAACATAGTAAGATGCACAGAATTCTTTGTCACAAGCCAGTTTTCAAAACAGTTCCTAACAATGGTGATTTCTAATACATAAGAATAAGGTACCTTTCATATTTTCAGAGTTTAAAATTATTGCTACCACCAATTTAGAGGGAAGGGGAGAAAGCTGAAAGAACAAACCACATGCTCAAAAAATGCTCCATAAGCCAACCTCAAACTTGAATTCTTGGCACAACACTGCCTCCTGGTCCTGTCCTAGAGATAATGATCCTGTGTTAAGTTTGCTTTTATAGTCAGGTTCCATTTAGCTTGCTAAAGGTCACTGCTACTTCAAAGGGCTTTGCACCATGGGTGCCATTTATAACCACTGCTGAATGTAACCAGATATTTATCCAAATTACAGGAAATGAAATCTGAACAGGTTAGATATTAAGAATAGTGATGAAAATTCATAGGTTTGAGTCTTATGGGCCCTATTCAGACAAGTATGTTTCTGCAAATATCTAGAAATTTACATTGATTAAAATTATAAAGACTGTACTGGAAGTTCTAGACATGGCAATAGGGCAAGAAAAGAAAATGAAATGCATACAGATTGAAAGGAAAAAAATTAAAGTATTCCTATTTATTATAGATGACATGATTACCTAGAAAATTCCAAATAATCTGTTTTTTAAAAAAGCTCCTAGAACTAATAAGTGAGTGCATCAAGGTCTCAGGATACAAGATCAGTGCACAAAATTCAATCGCATTTCTATCTGTTAACAATGAACATGTGAAAACCAAAACTAAAAACACAATACCACTTACAATACTCCAAAGAAAATGAAATATGTAGGTATAAACTTAGCAAAACATGTACAAGATCTATATGCTGAAATCTTTAAAATGCTAATGAGAGAAATCAGAGACCTAAACAAATGAAGAAATATATCATGTTTATGGATTGGAAGACACAAAACAGTCAAAGATGTCAACTCTCCCCAAATTGATCTCTAGGTTTAATGCAATTCCTATCAAAATCCCAGCAAGATTTTTGTGATATATGCAAGCTTATGTTAATTGTTATATGGAAAGGCACAGGCTTTGGAATAGCTAAAGCAATCTTTTCAAAGAAGAAAGGAGGAGAAATCACTCTACCCAATACAAAGATTTATCATAAGGCTCGAGACAATGTGGTATTGGTGGAGGCACAGACACAAAGATCAATGGGACAAAATAGAGAATCTAGAAATAAGCCCATGCAAATATGCTCAACTGATTTTTTTGCAAAGGTACAAAGTAATTCAACAGAGGGAGGATAGTGTTTTCAATAAATGTGCTGGAGGAAGTGGACATCCATAGGCAAATAAAAGGAACCTCAGACTAAGCTTCAGACCTAACACAAAAATTAACTCAAAAGAGATAATATCCATAAATACAAAATGTAAAGCCATAATACTATGGAAAAAATAGTAAACAGGGCTAAGCAAAGATTCTTAGACTTGACACCAAAAGCAGAATCCATAAAAGGAAAATTTGATAAATTAGAGTTCATCAAAATTTAAAATTTTGCTCTGCAAAAGACCATGTTAAGAGGATAAAAAGGCTACACACTGAGAGAAAATATTTGCAAACCACATATCCTGCAAAAGACTAGTATCTAGGACATATAAAGAACTCTCAAAATTCAACATATAAAAAAAATCCAGTGAGAAAATGAAGAATATGAACAAACATTTCTTTTTTTTTTTTTTTTTTTTTTTTTTTTTT
>NW_007766095.1:0-277 GCF_000696425.1 Galeopterus variegatus
GAAGAGAGGAGAGCTACAGAGAAATCTTCTACTGTCTTGGAGAATCCATGTATCATCACGTACAGAATGTTGCTAGAATTACGAACATTAAGGGCGCTTCTGGTGAGGTCTCAGATGGAAAGGAGGAATGTGTTATTGGACACTGAAGGAAAGGCAATCCTTGTGAAAAGTAGAAGAGAAATTATCTGAGTTATGTTGTGTTTTTATATGGAAAAGTAGAACTTGTAAGTGATGATGAATTTGGATATTTAGCTGAGGAGATTTCTAAGCAAAACAT
>NW_007766095.1:5927-6186 GCF_000696425.1 Galeopterus variegatus
AATTGTTGATGTCAATTTTGGTACTGGAAAGTGGGGTGCTGCTGGAACAAATATGTAAAAATGTGGATGTGGCTTTGGCATTGCGTAATGAGTAAAGGCTAGAAGTGTTTTGAAGCACTTGACAGAAAAAGCCTGGATCGCCTTTAAGAGGTTGTTGGTAGAAATTAGACATAAAGGCAATTCTGGTGGGCTCGGAAGGAAGAGAGGAGAGCTACAGAGAAATCTTCTACTGTCTTGGAGAATCCATGTATCATCACGT
>NW_007766096.1:0-402 GCF_000696425.1 Galeopterus variegatus
CTAATGAAAAGGTAAAAAGGCAATTACTTTACTGAATGTGGTGATTGATTCTGTTTACCAAGAGGAAATCAGACTGCTATCACATAAAGGAGGTAAGTAAATGTGTGTCTGGAACACAGAAGATCCCTTACGGCATGTTTTGGTTTCATGAGTGTGTGGGGCAGTTGTGTCATGTTCAGTGGAAGTACGATTTTGCTATTGTCTTTCTTTGGAGATTAAGTATGAATTTAGGAGGTGTGTGTATAGGTGCCAAGTTGACAAGAAAAACTATGATGGTCAGTTTTACGTGTCAACTTGGCTTGGCTATAGTACTCAATTATTCAATCAAACACTAATCTAGGTGTTTCTGTGGAAGTATTTTGTAGATGTGGCATTTTCTACTATCAATTTACTTTATGTAAG
>NW_007766096.1:5954-6186 GCF_000696425.1 Galeopterus variegatus
ATTACCTCCAGTAAAAAAGATTAAAATGTTTGCTTCCTGACTTTGACAACCTTATGCTGGTCTAGAGGTCTCAATTCCAAAGTAAAAAATGTTTCCACCAGGGGACACACATTGTTTTGATTGAACTGGAAGTTACAACTACCACCCTGCCACTCGGGGCACTTCATGCCTCTAATGAAAAGGTAAAAAGGCAATTACTTTACTGAATGTGGTGATTGATTCTGTTTACCAA
>NW_007766097.1:0-367 GCF_000696425.1 Galeopterus variegatus
TTTCAAAGGAAGACATACAAATGGCCAACAGATACATGAAAAAATGCTCCACATCACTAGTGATCAGGGAGACGCAAATTAAAACTACATTGAGGGGCCGGCCCGGTGGCACACTCAGTTGAGTGCAGTGCTTGGGAGTGCAGCAGCGCTCCCGCCGAGGGTTCAGATCCCATATAGAGACTGGTCTGCTCACTGGCTGAGGGCAGTGCGGGCGCGACACCGAGGGTTGCGATTCCGTTGCCGGTTGCGGTATGGGTGTGACACAGAGGGTTGCGATCCCGTTACCGGTCACGAAAAAGGAAAAAAAAAAAAAAACTACATTGAGATACCACCTCACCCCAGTTAGACTGGCTATAATCAAAAAGAT
>NW_007766097.1:5415-6186 GCF_000696425.1 Galeopterus variegatus
AAAAAGATGGAAAAATATTCCATGCTCTTGGATTGGAAGAATTAACATTGTGAACATGTCTGTACTACCCAAAGCGATCTGCAGGTTCAATGTAATCCACATCAAAATACCAATGACATTCTTCACCGAAATGGAAAAAAAAATCTTACCTTTCATATGGAAAAACAAATGACCCCAAATAGCTAAAGCAAGCCTGAGCAAAAATAAATAAATAAATAAATAAATAAAGCCAGAGTCATAATACTACCTATCTTCAAATTATACTACAAAGCTATTGTAACCAAAACAGCATGATACTGGTATAAAAATAGACATTCAGACCAGTGGAGTAGAATTGAGAACCCAGATATAGGGTCTGATAGCTGTCTGATATAGGACGAAGGTAACAAAAATCTACATTGGGGAGAAGACTGCTTCTTAAACAACTGGTGCTGGGAAAACTGGATATCCATATGCAGAAGAATGAAAGTAGATATGCATCTCTTACCATACACTAGAATCAACTCAAAATGGATTAGAGACTTGAGTATAAGACCAGAAACTGTAAAATTACTAAAGGAAAAAATAGGTGAAGCACTTCAGCAATTAGGTCAGGGCAAAGGCTTTATGAACATGAGCCTAAAAGCACAAGCAGCAAAAGAAAAAATAAGCAAATAGGACAATATTAAACTAAAAAGTTTCTGCACAGAAAAGGAAATAATCATAGAGTTAAACGACAACCTATAGAGTGGGAGAAAATTTTTGCTAACTATGCATCCGACAAGGGATTAA
>NW_007766098.1:0-523 GCF_000696425.1 Galeopterus variegatus
ATGGCAAACAACCCAAATCCATCAATTGACAAACTAATAAACAAAATGTGGAATATCCATATAATGAAATATTATTCAGCCATAAAAAGAAATGAAGTACTGATATATGCTACGACATTAAAGACCACTGAAAACATATGCCCAGTGAAAGGAGTGTCACAAAATGCCACACAATTGCATGATCTCATTCAAATGCAATGTCCAGAATAGGCAAATCCATAGAGACAGAAAGTAGATTAATGGTTGCCAGGGGCTAGAAGAAGAGAGGAATGAGGGGTGACTGCTAATAAATATGGGGATTCCTTTTATTATTATTATTTTTAATCATTTCCTGGATATGGGGATTCTTTTGGGGATGATGAAATGTTCTGGAATTGGATAGTGGTGACAGTTGCAAAACTATGAATATACTAAAAATCACAGAACTGCACACTTTTTTAAAGGGGCGAATCTTATGGTATGTGAATTATATCTCAATAAAAAAATATTATGGGGGAAAAGGGAGGGAAATATAAAAAAAAAA
>NW_007766098.1:5891-6186 GCF_000696425.1 Galeopterus variegatus
AAAAAAAAAAAAGATGTGGAGAAACTGAAACCCTCATACACTGCTGGTGGGAATGTAAAATGGTGTAGCCACTTTGGAAAACTGTTTGGCAGTTCCTCAAAAAGTTAAATGAGAGTAACCATACGACCCAGCAATTCTACTTGTAGGTATACACTCAAGATAAACGAAAACATATATCCATGCAAAAACTTACACACAAATGTTTACAGCAGCATTACTCATAACAGCTGAATCATGGCAAACAACCCAAATCCATCAATTGACAAACTAATAAACAAAATGTGGAATATCCATA
>NW_007766099.1:0-276 GCF_000696425.1 Galeopterus variegatus
CTAAAGAAACAGAATATGATAGGTTAAAAAAAATCACCACCAATACATAGGTCAAAGATACAAGGTAAAGTGATTCTTAAAACCATTTCTGCCTGACTATGAAATGCAGTAACAGATACACAAATATTCGCTACCCTCCACTTTTGATCCTAGATCCTCATTTACTCCAATATTCTTTTAGCGTCTCATCCCGAGCATGTATGAGAGTTGAGGTGGTTCCACCTCCTGTCAACACCTACTTTGTCTTTTGCATTTTAGACATTCTGTGTGTGGTTG
>NW_007766099.1:5580-6186 GCF_000696425.1 Galeopterus variegatus
CAGTTGGTGACAACCCCTAACTAGTGTGTTTAAGGGAATTTTTCCAGTTGGTCTGCACCTTCTATACTAATGTCTTCTTTTTCCACTCCTTTTTGCCCGAAATGCCTCCTCTAAAAAATAGTTCTTTGTTTCTTTAACTCTTTCTTTCCTGGAGATCTTACTTTGGGATAATCTTGAAAAACTCTTCAATTGATTTCCATGAAAATATTATTTTTATAGAAACTGTTCTGTAAAATCCTGCCTTTGACTCTGCTGCTGCAGCTCTCTGTCTCTCAAGTGATCTTAATGTTATCTCTCTGCTCAGAATCTATTCCTTACTGTAGCAATCAAAACAATCTCTAGTCCCGACTGGAATCTTATCTGGCAACAGATGTTGTTTAGTACATAAACATGGACACTTTATATGTAATACCTCTGTCATTCTTTTTAAGGAGGGAAGTACATAACAATAAAATTAACAAAATCAAGATTTAGAGACTGAAAGTAATTTCCTCAAGGTCATATAACTATTAAGCAATGGAACTTAGAATTGAACTCAGATTTGTCTAAAGAAACAGAATATGATAGGTTAAAAAAAATCACCACCAATACATAGGTCAAAGATAC
>NW_007766100.1:0-359 GCF_000696425.1 Galeopterus variegatus
ATCGTTGGGGATGAGTGTGTGCTTCTGAGCACCCGGGCGGACATCCTGGGTCCTGAGATTAGCCCTGGCAACAGGAGAGATTTTGCTTCAGATTCCCACCAAAGCAAGAAAGAGTTTGCATGTTGCAGTGTCACAGCACTTCAAGTTCTCTTGTGCTGTTGACAAATTGAAAGGTGGTACTCTTGCACTTTCCAGCTGGGGAGTCTTAAGAAAGACGCCCATCCTGCAATGTTTGTGGTGCAGAGATGTGTTTGTGTGAGTGTTTTCTCCCCGGGATCAAATCAACTAAACACTGAAGCTCAGAAACACACAGAATGTATATAACATTGTCCTTCAGAAATCCATCTTGATTTTTTTTT
>NW_007766100.1:5926-6185 GCF_000696425.1 Galeopterus variegatus
TCTTGCCGCAGCTCTGACATGAGGTTTCCTATGAAAATACACTTTAAAACTCAGCGACCCCCACCCCTAACGAATGCCTTCAATGACAGGAAGCATTAGCCATTTTAAGCACTTTTTCATTTGCATTTGCTCTGAAGCTGAGGGTGTTAGGGGAGAAATGTACATTTAATGATTGGTCTTGAAATTAAGATCGATAGAATCGTTGGGGATGAGTGTGTGCTTCTGAGCACCCGGGCGGACATCCTGGGTCCTGAGATTA
>NW_007766101.1:0-276 GCF_000696425.1 Galeopterus variegatus
GGTCAAAATGCAAACACTGGCAAGGGCATGGAGCAACAGGAAATCTCATTCATTGCTACTCTGAATGCCAAAAGGTACAGCCACTTTGGAAGACAGTTTGGCCGTTACTTACAAAACTAAACATAACAATCCAGCAATCAGGCTCCTAGGTATCTACCATAGGAACTGAAAATTTATCACACAAAATCATGCAGTCAGATGTTAATAGCAGCTTTATTCATAACTGCTAAAACTTGGAAGCAACCAAGATGTCCTTCAGTAGGTGAGTGGATAAAT
>NW_007766101.1:5954-6185 GCF_000696425.1 Galeopterus variegatus
AAAAAGAAAATGCCAAACCACTGGACTAAGAAATGGGCCAAAGACCTTAACAGACACCTCACCAAAGAAGATATACAGATAGCAAATAAGCGTATGAAAAGACGCTCCACATCACATGTTATCAGGCAAATGCAAACTAAAACAAGACAGCACTACACACCTAGTAGGATGGTCAAAATGCAAACACTGGCAAGGGCATGGAGCAACAGGAAATCTCATTCATTGCTACTC
>NW_007766102.1:0-239 GCF_000696425.1 Galeopterus variegatus
AGTAAAATAGAAACATATAATACCTTTAGATTTGTTAGAACAAAGTATACAAATATGTATGCGAAAAATTAAGGTAACCACTGATATAACAGAAACTCTATAGGTCTCAAATCTGCAGAGAAAAATTAAGATAATTTTTTAAAATCATTATTCCGACAAGCAAAGAGAAAAATAAAAAGAAAGAAAGAGAATTATAAATAGTAAGCTTGAGTTAAGATGGTAGAAGTAATTGCAACTAT
>NW_007766102.1:5816-6185 GCF_000696425.1 Galeopterus variegatus
TCCTGAATAATCTTATTTAATATTCTCAACAAATCTATAAAATAGATACTGTTATTATCATTACTTTATGGATGAGCAAATTTAGATGCAAAGATATAAAGAAATTTGCCCAAGGTCACATGGCTACTAAATGTCTGAGCTATTGCTATAACTTAGGAAAAAAAGCATGGTCCCTGTGCTCAGGCAAATTTGGGAAAAACAGTTTCGTAAGTTTGCACTATTGTTCTTAATACTTCACCACTCTTGAACGTATGCCCTTCATCATGTGACTTTGTTGATTCTCTGACTAGAGGGATGCTATATTTCTCACCCCATGCATGTTGAGTTTGGTCAGTGGCTTGCTTTGGCCAAAGGAATATTTGCAATCAT
>NW_007766103.1:0-281 GCF_000696425.1 Galeopterus variegatus
AGAGGCAGTGTGGCTTGGCCCCCTTACACTGAGAAGGAAGCGGGTCTCAGTGGGGTAGAGTGGCCCTGAGGGGCCTGGTGGGGTCCCAGCCCCAGCCTGGACAGCTGCACTGGGAGCCACCGACTTGCTTGGGGTAAAATTCTCACCTGCATCTGTCTGCCCTCCAGCATACAAAATACAGTTCTGTATTCTGCCCTACATATGCCTCCCGCTGTATCCCGAGGCTCTAGGGACAATTCACCTGTGAAGACACTCTGGGGAGGCTCCGTCATCTGCCCAGC
>NW_007766103.1:5773-6185 GCF_000696425.1 Galeopterus variegatus
CAAGCACAGGGCGTCCTCCGCCTTCTCCCGCCCTGTCGCAGGCTGAGCCACCCACTGGCTGCCCAGACACCCACGCTCCTCACTAAAGGCCAAGTCTTGGTGGCTCTGGAGCTACCTGGGAGCCCTCCGTCCCGGAGAGGACGCACCCGGGCTCGGCTGGCTGAACGCAGAGCAGCCGCTGAACGCAGCTGAAGCCGCTCCTGCCACTGCGCTGCGCCAAGGGACCCTGGCCCGCCTCTGCTATGGCCTTGCCCGTCCCTGGCTAAGGTTCTTCTCTTCTCTGTCCCCACCCAGTTCCCCATCTGAATAACAAAAGGGTAGGGGTCTATGACGTTTCCAACTCTGATCATATAGGTTCTAATGAAATGGACCTAAAACCCCATGCTTCCGGTTACCTGGCCTCAAAAACAGG
>NW_007766104.1:0-221 GCF_000696425.1 Galeopterus variegatus
TGGACCCAGAGGGAAGCAACCTACTGCAGCCGCACCAGGCCCCCAGTGAGGTGAGCCCAGACCCACACAGTGCCAGGGGCTTATTCTACAGCCACAGATTCTGGAACAGGACCCAAGGTGGTATAATATAGCCATGACCACACCTACTGTCACAGAAGCCCAAGTCACCACCACAGCAGCAGACACAGCCACTCTACAGGTAACCTACTGCTCACTTGACT
>NW_007766104.1:5865-6185 GCF_000696425.1 Galeopterus variegatus
CTTCAACAGTGGTCTAGAGCAAACAGAAAAAAGAATATCTAAACTCAAATATAGGTAACTTAAAATTATCCAATGGGGGAGAAAGCATAAAAAGAGTAAAGAAAGCCTACAGGAAATATCAGACACCATTAAGCAAGCAAGTTATGAGTATTTCCAAAGGAGAAGAGAAAAAAGACATCAAAAGTCTATTTATTGAAATAAAAGGAGGCCCCCGCCAAGGTGAGGCCATACCTGCATGGCACCAGTGGCCTCTCTCCTTTGGACCCAGAGGGAAGCAACCTACTGCAGCCGCACCAGGCCCCCAGTGAGGTGAGCCCAGA
>NW_007766105.1:0-1672 GCF_000696425.1 Galeopterus variegatus
TTCTTGCTTAGGGTTTATACATGTTCTCTATCCTACTTCTACTACTTTTATTCTAAAAGCACGCTATAAATCTCTTTCACGAAAATCCTCATTTCAGACTGACTCTAGGAAATCTGAACTAAGTCAAACATAAGGAAGAAGTGAAATGCACAAATTCTGGAATTATATTGGTTTCAAATCCTGGCCCATCCTTAAAATCAGAAGTTAATGATTTTAAAATTCAGAGCCCCTCATTTGTGCATGTCCTTTCAGTGCCATGAGAGAGACCCTAGGAATGTATTAAAGTGGCCATATGGTTTCACAAAATTTGTAATAAAAGTTTAATAATTATATATTATTTTGAGCACCTTTTTACTTTTTGTCCCTATAAAATACTCATCACATAGTCCTGCCCCATCCAATAATAAAACATTTCTCCAAGGATCCTTGGCTCCTTGAATAATGGTGTTAGAAACCAATAACTCTTTGCACTCTGACTTCACTGTCAACATCTTCTAGTCTCATATGGTCTTTGAGAAGCTAGAGCATTTTTAAGAACCAGAATTATGATTACCATGGCATCGCATGGTCAAGTGCAGGGCTGGAGGTTGGAAGATGGTATAAATGAATCCTATTGCACTGGCACTGGAAGTGGAAGTAGTCAGTAATAAAGGAAAAGAACAATTTTTGAAATGGATGACGCCAGAGCTAATCCATGGAGAATTCTACCTGTAAAATTATAAGCAGGAATTTGAGACTTTATCAAAGGCTTATCAATAAGAAGTTCTATTCTGTCAGGACTGTATTCAGTAATAAAGCATATGTCATTATAATGCCATATATATTTTTTTCTTTCCCTTTATTGATCTCATTATAAATATCAGAATTTCTATATAGTTATGGTGAAAACCCGTACCATTACCAAAAATTGGAAATATGTCTGGTAGTAAAGTCATACATTTCATGTATCCCATTTATTTATAATAAAAATACAGATTTTAATTAATCATGCTAAAGGAAATACTAAATTATTTTTATTCTTTTCTATAGATCATAATATTAAATATAAACATTTGAAAATGAGATTAGAGGGCATTCATCAAAAAAAAGTTAGAATGAGTTTTATAGTGTATGTTAGGTAGTTAATTTAAAGGTTATTTTTCCTGGATTTTGTGATTTTTGTAACACTAGTTATATTAAAAATTTATGTCCTAGTGTGCTTATAAAACTTTAAAAGAGAAAATATAACAAAGAGTGGTAGAGACAAATAGAAAACAAATAGTGAAATGGTAGCTTAAAATCAAAACATATTTATAATTGTGCAGAATTTAAATGGCCTCCTCTGTTGTCTAATGTGGTAGCCACCAGCTCTATGTGGATATTTCAATTTAAAAATAATTATTATTTTTTAAGAAATTAAAAGTTCAAGCCCTCAGTCACATTAGCCACATTTCAAGTGCTCACCCACCTATGTCTAGTGGCTACAGTGCAGAATAGAACATTTCCATCAACTCAGAGATCCTACTAAACAGTGTTTTTCTAAACATTCCAATTATAAGGCAGAGATCGCCAGATTAGATAAGAGAGCAAAACCAAGTTACATGCTATCAACAGGAAACCCTCTGTAAATACAAAGACACAAATTAGTTAAAAGTAAAAAAAAAAAAAAAAAAAAAAAAAAAAAAAAAGAAAA
>NW_007766105.1:5889-6185 GCF_000696425.1 Galeopterus variegatus
CAGTCTTTAATGAAGAGTAAAATGAAAGGGGGATTGAAAAGAAAGTTTGCCTCACCTGGCCGTTACATATCTTTCCCAGGGCAAGAAGCCAAAAACTGACTATCCCTTGATTATATGACTACCACTGAATGTACAAAAAGCTGAACCCTTGCCTCAAGAAAGAACAAATTCTGAGTTTGATTCCTGCACTAGAGCTGCTTATGGGTGGAATCATGCTAGTTACGGTGAGAACACATTCTTGCTTAGGGTTTATACATGTTCTCTATCCTACTTCTACTACTTTTATTCTAAAAGCA
>NW_007766106.1:0-2421 GCF_000696425.1 Galeopterus variegatus
GCTGAGCTTTCAGATATCGGGATATCATCTGCTTATGGCTTGACAGAGGATGGACAAAATATTGCCTGACTGGAAAGCCAGACTATCGAAGTAACTGGTCTATTTTAATTGAGGCAAAGCAACTACTTTTTGGGGCTCTGGGTATTAACCGATGTCAGTGTTTAGGGTCAAATGCTCATCTAGGGACACAGAGTGAGTCTATCATTTTCACACACTCTTAAGTCTGTTTCTTAACAACTCATTAACAGATGTTGAACATTTGAATCATATTGCATGGCGAATTTCAAGCAGCCAGAACAACCCCTATTGCATCACCACGAAAGAAACACTCTTTTAATCAATTAGCTCATTACATTTGACCATAATTTAATCATCATTCTAAAGTAATTTGTTCATAATTATCAGACTTATGAATCCCAAATCCATCTCATCACAAGAGGAAGGCCCCCTCCTCTTATTTTTTTTTTTTTTTTGGCAGATGAATTGGCCCTTTGAAAGAGATTTTATAGTATCTCCTTTGATGGATCAATTCTCAAACCTTCCTTCATCAACTGACTCTCATCACTAAGAAAATAGAGCGATCAAAGGGGACATCCCTGCTGACAGCTTCCCAAACTGACCTGCCAACTCCACTTGTGTCTGTCTTCCTTGTCTTCCCCTCTTTGTTCTCAGAGAAGTGCTCTGCTCCCATCCGTCTTCCTCTTGTGCCATGGACCCCTTTCGTCCATTGCAAAAACCTTCCTTCCTTTACTCCTTTCTCCTTCATTATCCATATTTCTCTTTCTACTAGATCATTTCTATTACCAAACAAGATTATTCTCTTATTTCCTCTCTAGAAAAAAAAACAACACATCTTCCTTGACCCAAATCTTCCACTAACCCCCACATTAATTCATTGCTCTTCAGGATAAAGTTTTGCAAATGCATTGCCTTCATTCGGTAGGTCCATTTTACTCTTCAACCCACTTCAGTTATGTTTAAACTTCTCTTGTCAAAATTTCTAACTTTATGATGCCAATTACAATGGATCTTTTTTCTTTTGCTTTACCTCTTAGTCACATTCCACACAGTTCTCCATACTACATGAATGGAACTGCTCTCTTGACTTTTTAAGAGTGGCACTTGCCTGGCTTTTTCAACTCTTCACTCTCAGGTTACCTGGGATACCCATCCTCTAAATGCTGGATTTCTCATGTTCAGCCACTACTTGGTTTAAGCCATATCTGTATGCCAGTGAACCCCAAATTTAGTTTTTCAGTTCTCTCTTCTGACCTCCGGAATCATATCCAATGATCCACTTGACGTCTCCACTAGGTTATCTAATGCACATTTCAAACATATCAGGCCTTGAGGCAGACTGAATAATGCCACACTTCCCCTCCCAAAGATGTCTGTGTCCTAATCCTCAGAACTTGTGACTATGTTACCTTACACAGCAGAAGAGACTTTGCAGGTGTGATTAAGTTAAGGATCATGCAATGAGGAGATTGTCCTGGCAGGCCCAATGTAATCACAAGGGTCCTTTTAAGAGGGAGGCAAGAGGATAAGAGTCAGAGTAGCTGACAAAACCATGTAAGCAGAGGGAGAAAAGAAGATGTGGTGCAAGGTCACAAGCCAAGGAATGAGGACAGCCTCCAGATGCAGGGAAAGAAAAGCAAACAGGTTCTTCCTTAGGGCTTCCAGAAGGAAACAGCCCTGCAGACACATTGACTTTAGCTCAGTGAGACTGATTTTGGACTTCTAACCTTCAGAATGGCAAGATAATAAATTTGTGTTGTTTTGAAACATTAAGTATGTGGCAATTTGTTACAGCATTAATAGAAAATGAATACAGGCCTCAGTGTCTGAAACTGGGTTTTTAATCCATCCCCAAACCTGTCCCTCTGTAGTTTAAACTAACTCTGTAAATGATACCTTATCTAATCAATTGCTCAAATCAGAAACTAAGGAATCACCATTGATTCTTCTCATCCTTCATTGCTTTTCATTAACAATTTCCATAAATTTTGAAATATATCTCAAATCTGTGTACTTCCCTCCCTTTCCACTGTGACCATCTTCGTCTAAGTCATTATTATTTCTCTCCCAGAGGACATAAATAGCCTTTTAAAAAAATTTCTTATGGAAAAATTTAAATATACACAGGATAAAGGAAATAGTACATAATAAACCCCATATACACACAATCCTGCTATACCACTTATAAGTATTGTGTTGATCTTCTTTTCTCACTCCTTTTTTTTTCCCTGTAGTATTTTAATGAAAATCTCATGTATTATGTCATTTCACCCTTGACTATTTTATTATGTGTCTCTGATAAGAACATTTTTTTAAACAACCTCATTGACATTTTTATAGGTAAAAATTCTACAATTTCTTAACATTGTTGATATAGGCCATATTTGAATTTCCCTTATTGAC
>NW_007766106.1:5722-6185 GCF_000696425.1 Galeopterus variegatus
GATTAAATCAAAGGCCCAGATTACTTCTGTGAATCTAATCAAAGTAATCAAAATATTTCTTGAAAACAAACAATTGTGTTATGCTTTCCCAGTAGAGTCACTTTTTTTCTAAGTCACTTTTTTTCTAAGGTACCTATTTCATACCTCTCACTCCTTCCAAAGGCAATAGGTTGAAATACATATCCCTTCTATGATAAAAGCGTGGTTTTGTTCTTTGGGCTTTGACACTAAAAGATACTCCCAAAGATTTATACCCTTCAAAACAGCATTCCAGCACACTAACTCTTCGTTGCTGGCACTCGCAACCTTAAGTCAGTCCTCAAGTTAGGGGTGAAGAAATTTGGCAGAGATTTTTTGCCCCTCTGATGTTTATGCAGGCAGAGAAGAATTTGAATGTAGGCAGCTGAGCTTTCAGATATCGGGATATCATCTGCTTATGGCTTGACAGAGGATGGACAAAATA
>NW_007766107.1:0-423 GCF_000696425.1 Galeopterus variegatus
TGTGAAGTTTTTGAGAGAGAGAGACAGAGAGAGACAGAGAGACAGAGAGACAGAAAGAGACAGAGAGACAGAGAGAGACTGAGAGACCTCTACTACATCCTGCTTCTCTGAGACAGTCATTAGGGCAAAAACATAGACATAAGAACTCTCATCCCTTTTGATACAAACTTATGGGATAAGAAATATTACTGTGAAAATTTCTACAAAACTCATCTTCCTCAATCCCATTTAGAAATCCTCTGTTCACACTCCTGCCCCAACACTTACATCATCAGCCTTGACTGTCACATCAGACTCAGTTTTGAGGATTGTGAACTCATCATTTACTTCAGGTCACGGGTGACTCCTCGGTGGTGTTTTCTCAAGTGCAGCTCCTTCTGCATCTGCAGACCTGTGAGATGGACACTATGTGCCCTGCCTCCG
>NW_007766107.1:5970-6185 GCF_000696425.1 Galeopterus variegatus
AAGAGAAGTGGAGATGGAGGATGCAGGGCTTGACAGCACAGAACATGTAGAAGAGTTTAACTTATACTGATTTCTGGTTCAAGGAGAAATCCGTGACGTTTTGATCCTCATGTGCCCCCTTCACCATGTCTGGTGTTTGAATCTGGCTGTCAGCCGTGACCTCAGTCTCTCTGCACACAAACCCCTTATGTGTGACTTCAATTGAGACAGTTGGG
>NW_007766108.1:0-333 GCF_000696425.1 Galeopterus variegatus
TCCTGTTGAGGCTGCTCTCCTGTGTTACAGACCACATCAGTTTCCAGTGACCATTCCATCCATTGCCTCTTTGGGCCTCCAGGTGGTGACAGCTCAGCAGCTCCTAGCTTTTGCTAACTCTGAGGAACTGCACCGTCTCGCCTGTGACATGGTGAAGTGTGCCACCTGGAGCCACACGAGGACTGAGGAACTCTGAGGAACTCATTCTACCAGCTGCTTGGAATTGCCTACAGGCAAGGGTGGGGCAGCAGGCATCAGTGACAGGCCTATGGGGGGCGGGTGCAAAAGCAGGTAGAGAAGCTCAGTCCTCCTGCCTAAAAGGGCACAATTTTG
>NW_007766108.1:5656-6185 GCF_000696425.1 Galeopterus variegatus
CCTCATTAGAAAAATTCAGAAGCCAATCAACATAGATTAAACCTGCCTATTTGCTTTAATATATAGTACTTGAAGAAATCCTCTGTGAGTCTTTACTTAAGTAAAAGAAAGCTGGGAAAGTAAAAGGACTTTGCTCTTAACTGAATATAGACACCCAGAGAAACTTTGGACAACTGGATTATCAGCTAAAAGTCTGAATGTACTGAATGTTTGACATTTGCCCCTCTTGGCCACTCTCTCCTCCTTTCCATCCCACTCTGAGCTCCAGGGGGCTGTAATCTAAAGACAGGCCTAGCAGTCCCTGGCTTACTTTGGAACTGGCCAGTGGGAGACCCTGGCAGGAAATTGGAGGGGAGAAACTGGAGGGGAGAGGACAAAGGAGTGGGGGTGCACCTTGCCTCAGTTCCCTCCTGCCCGGCCACTGGCTGGTAGTGGCTGTGTCCCTCTTTCCCTCCACCGAACGGCAGCTCCTGTTGAGGCTGCTCTCCTGTGTTACAGACCACATCAGTTTCCAGTGACCATTCCATCC
>NW_007766109.1:0-631 GCF_000696425.1 Galeopterus variegatus
TTTCTTACATTGAACAAAAGCATTATAGTTTTTACAAAATCATAATGACCTACACAGATAGTATGTAAATGCATTGTGGTTACTTACTTTTTATCATCTAGGTGAGGAAATAGTACGTAAGGGTTAATAAAGACTGCATTAGGGACATTGAATTTTGCCTTTTTAAAATTTTTATTTTTTAATTATTAGTATATTCATTATTACAAATCCTAATTTTTCATTACACCGCTTGCCTAACCTATCACTTCCCCCATTTTCCCCTCCGTCTCTACTATCCCTAGGTTTGTTATCTCATTCTGAAGGTTCAATGTATTTTCATGGTCATTTCTTTCTCTTTCTCTTTCTTTTCCTTCCTTCCTTCCTTCCTTCCTTCCTTCCTTCCTTCTTCTCTTTTTCTTTCTTTCCTTATTTCTTAGCACCCAGTTATCAGTGAGAACATGGAGTATTTCTCTTTCCTTGTCTGGCTTATTTCACTTAACATAATTTTCCCCAGACTAATCCATGTTGCTGAAAATGGCAGAATTTAAATCTTTTTTGGTTGAGTGGTATGCCATTGTGTACATATAACATATTTTCCTTATCCAGTCATCCTTCAATGTAATTTAGGGTGGTTCCACAATGTGGTTAATGT
>NW_007766109.1:5929-6185 GCF_000696425.1 Galeopterus variegatus
GCTGAGGATTCCTGTGAGAGTTCTATCAATCAAAACACTGGCTCCCATGCTGACTAACACTGAAAGCTCTCCAGGCTTTCACTGGGATTTCTGATCTCTACTTCTCTCTGGTCATTGGCTGTGTAATCTCTGCCTTAAAATCTTTTTCTATGCTTCTTTGGGGGAAGTACCTCAAGTGATAGATTTGGCATTAACCCCTTATGAATGCTGCCATGAAAGAGAAAGTGACTTTTTCTTTCTTTTCTGTTTTTTTTTT
>NW_007766110.1:0-234 GCF_000696425.1 Galeopterus variegatus
AGACCCACCACAGCTAAATGCAAGTCCCTCACACATTTTCGTTTACAGAAGCACCGAAGACTGTTATTACGGGGAGGGTCTTTCATGTCTCCTGGCACAGCCCAAAATAACCTAACAGTTTGTTGACAAATGCCTTCCTTGGCTCACTTAAAATGATTTCTATAGGTGGGACACGGGATTTTTAGAGCAGTGAAATTATTCTGTAGGATAGTGTGTTGGGAAAATAGAATAGTT
>NW_007766110.1:3548-3863 GCF_000696425.1 Galeopterus variegatus
AATCTGGGATGGTCTTTGGATGTGTCAGCTTGGCTGGGTATAGTCCACAGTTATTCAATCACACATGAAGTGTTTCCTGCAAAGGTAATTTATAGATGTGATTAAAGTTCCTAATCAGTTGATTTTATGTAAGACAGATTATCCTAGATAATCATGGCGGGTCTGATTCAATCCTTTGAAAGGCTTCACAAGCAGAGATGAGGCTTCCCTGATAAAAAGGAAACCCTGCCTGTGAACAGTAGCTTCAGCCCATGGGGAGAGTTCCCATCCAGCCTTCCTGACAGCCACCCCTAAGGATTTCAGCCCTGCCTAGCC
>NW_007766110.1:5981-6185 GCF_000696425.1 Galeopterus variegatus
TCCAGAATATTTAACCCCAGCTATTGCCTGGATACTGATTAATTAGAACAGATGGTGGCCTTGGTGGGGTGCCATGGGTGCGAACTGTTAACGCTTTTGCTGGATCAAGTGGAGCTTGGGATAGAAGGACTAGCGGGTGGGAAGGGAGTTGGGCACTCAGGAGCCTGGTGCTGCAACTACTCCAAAATCCAGTCAAAAGAACTT
>NW_007766111.1:0-264 GCF_000696425.1 Galeopterus variegatus
TACCAAATACAAAAAAGAAATGTTTATAGAAATAGAAGACAATAATGAACAGAAGCAATAAGTCTAATGTTTATTAAAGTAGATCACTGCAAACCATAAGAGTGTATTTGAGGCAGGAAGTTAGATAGAGACAAGAGCAGGAGAAGGAAGCCTGTTTTTTTGCAAATGGGACAAACTGGATCCCTGAGCAGGCATGCACATGGAGAAGCTACCACAGGAGACAAAGACAATTCCAGACAGGGAGCCCTCCCACAGGTGAGGGAA
>NW_007766111.1:5749-6185 GCF_000696425.1 Galeopterus variegatus
AAAAAAAAAAGACCAAAATCATATTAGGAAACAGGGGACTTCACATTACTACAGATATCAAAAGTATTATAAAGGAATATTGTGGACAACTCTCTACTCATGACTTCTAAAACAGAATGAATGAAACAATTTCTTGTAAGCCACGAACTAACAAAACAAACTCAAGAATAATTAAATAACATGTCCTTCATTTATCAAAGAAATTAAATAATTGCTAGTTAAAAGCTCTTCTAGAAAAGAAAATTTGGGGCTCTGTGTGTCTTATTAGTAAATCTACAAAACATTTAAGGTGGAATAAAACCACTTCTACAGAAACACCTGCAGAAAATAGAACACTTCTTAACTGATGCTATGAGGACAGTGTTACCCTAACACCCAAACCTACAAATACATAACACACAATCATACACACACACACACACACACACACACACAC
>NW_007766112.1:0-389 GCF_000696425.1 Galeopterus variegatus
TAATTATGCATCTATTTGTGTGATAATTGGATTAATGTCCAATCCTGCCAACTACCACCCCCGTCCCACCCCCGCCAATTACACTATAAGCTTTTCCAGAGCAGAAACTCTGCCTATTTTTGTTATTGGTGTATTCTTGGTATCTAGTATATAGTGTGTGGCACAGGTAGGAACACAACCACTCGTCTAATCAAGCAATTGATAAATCAGTCAATCCATTCATTCAGTAAATGGTTGTATTTCCCACCCAGGTTGTTCACAGGGCGAGGAAGAGAGAACTAGGACCTCACCTTCACCCCTGGGGTCTGAGGCTTCAGTCTAAAACTCTCAGCTACGAACATGAAATGTCTTTGGGCTTTTCTTTTATCGTAAAAGTGTATAAGCAGGTG
>NW_007766112.1:5974-6185 GCF_000696425.1 Galeopterus variegatus
GGAACAGCGCTTCTCACTGGTATCTCTAGGTCAGAGTTCAAATGTCACTTTCTTGAGAAGCCTTTCCTGACCTCACTCTAGGTCTGGTCCCCCGTCACAGGCTCTTAGACCTCTCTTTGCCTTTGTGTTCAGAACACTCATCACAGTTTGTAATTATGCATCTATTTGTGTGATAATTGGATTAATGTCCAATCCTGCCAACTACCACCCC